>NC_048232.1:24631168-24788406 GCF_002007445.2 Ailuropoda melanoleuca
CCCGTCGCCGGTGGTCAAAGCAAAGGTCGCCCACTGGTCGGCGGGAATAAAGCAAGGGATGATGGCCCTTCCGCCGCCCTGGTTTTCTCTGCAAGCTGTTTCCTTTGATCCTCTGGAAAAAGGGGAAACTTTCCCAGCAAGTGTTTGTGGAGGAAGGACGCAGAACCTAAAAAAAAAACCACTCTACGGGCCTCTTCCCGACTGAAGGGAGAGTTTTAAAAGTATGGAAAACTCCGTGCGTGAGGAAAAGCACATTCAAAGGGGGAAGGGGCCGAAGCAGCCCGCAGCCGGATGCTGGGCGCTGCGCTCCCCGGCGCCTCCGGGAGGTGTCGCCGCGCCGCCGCCCACGCGCCCCGCCACTCGGGGAAGCTCGCGCGCCTGCGCCGCAGCCTCCAGGACTTTCGCCTCTTTAAACACTTTGAAATGCAGCTCCATCCGAAGGGGCTGGTAGTAACATTTTGAAGAAACCTAATCTCTGTTTTACTAACCAACAACGCCGCAGAACAAGCAGCTGATGCAATCTTTCAGGTGGAGACGGCCCGGACGGCCGCCCCTCCCCCCGCGGGGCGCTCAGGGAGCCGCCGCGACGCCTCTGCAGCCGGAGCTGCTGGCCCACCCGCGAGTTCTCGCTCTCCAGCAGCCCCTCACCCGGCTAAACCGAAACCCGGCCCGGCAGGCCCGCGGCCTCCCCGTCCGGGCTCGCAGCGGACCCCGCCGANCGAAACCCGGCCCGGCAGGCCCGCGGCCTCCCCGTCCGGGCTCGCAGCGGGCCCCGCCGAGCCGCGCGCGCGTCCGGGGCGCCCTGCCGAGAGCCGACCTTGCCAACACTTTGGCGGTGGCGCAGCGAGCTTCGAGGCCGTGGCTAGGCCCTGTCGTGACCTAAGAGGGGAAGCCCACGGGGCTGGCCTGACCTGGGAAGCCCCGACGGCTCAGCCCTGCCCTGTTCCTAGGCATCCCGCTCTCAGCCGGCGTCCGCAGCAGTGGTCCGGAGAGGGGCAGGTAGCCCCCTACCCTGAGGTCCGGGTATCAGGGGACTGGGGGGCCGTTCCAGGTGTCCTCAGTTTCCAACAAGCCTCTTTGGGGCTATCCTGATGAACAGATTCCCCTATATTTTGAGAAACTAATGCCTTCAAAGGACAATCCGCGAGACCGGGGATGGAGACCCACCCTCCCGGGAACTCTGGACCCCTAACCCACGCGCCCCGGCTGCCACTTGCACTCCCGCGCCGCTCACCGCTCCCACCCGACCGGGGTGCAGGCGGGCAGGGGTCCCGGGAGGGTGAGCGTACCCGGTCCTCCGGTGTCTCAGGCCGAGGTTGTCCTTGAGGGGCGGGCGGTCCGGAATGCCCACCTCAGGGCGGGCGTGGGTGCTGTCCAGGACGCCACCGTAGGGTCGGCTGCCCCGTTCCCGTTCCGGAGCACCGCGGTCCTCAAAAAGCACGGCGCCGCTGAGCTTGTTGAAGACGATGGTGTTCATGGTGCCGGCTGGCTGGGGCTCGCTGGGCGGCCGCAGCTCGAGGCCTGGCCGCCGGGAGCTCCGCAGGGCTCGGGTTCTAGGAGAAGATGCATCACATTACTCGCTCAGTGCTCGCATCCCTGTGCCTCCCGAGCCCCGGACTCGGCCGAGGCTCTGGGCTGGGGAGCCGAGGGGAGGAGCGGCGCCGCGGCACCTGGACAAGGGAACCCTTGCCTCTCCGCACCTGGCTACACCGCTCCCCCCTCCCCCAACTCCCCGCACGCTCCCGGGACAGGTCCCTACCCTCCTCCTTGCCCTGGCGATTTGGTTCCCAAGGAACCTCAACCAGGAATAATTTACCTGCGTAGGCAAAGGAAAGTAATACTTAAACGAGTTCTTTTCTTGGTTTTAATCTGGAAGAACTGCGCTCGGGTTAGCGGAGCGGGATAGGCGCGGGGGAGGGGAAGTTGTTCTTCAGTCACAACGGAAGTCTAAAGCATCTCGGAGCTCCCACTCGGGTTTTAAGGAGGGGTTGGAAGGAAGGGAAATTTTTGGGTAATATGAACAACTGCATCTGCAAGTCCCGGTTAATGAGTCCCAGGCCACACCGGGATTCCGGGGATTTTCATGTTTTCTAGATTCTGGATGGTTTGGCTGAAACCCCTGCATTCTAATTCCGGTTAAGGTCCCCGGGGGTAGGGGGTGAGGGCTGGGAAAGTTAGCTGGCTCCAGAAGAAAGTTAAGTGGCGTCAGGGACAAATGCACCACATTGTCTCCCTCCCCCGGAGTCTTCCTACCATCCCCCAGCCCACTCCAGGATGCGCAGGGTTCCGACAGGTCAGGGTCCCCGACAGATCAAAAGCGCCGGAGTCCCGGGCCTCCCGGAGCCCGCTATCAGTGCTGCCCTCTTCCGCACCACGGCGGTGAGCCTTGAGCTCGGAGCCCTTCCTCACCCGACCCTTTCTGGGGTCTGGGGGAACCATTTGAGGTTGCACAGGTGTTAGCCGAAGGAGGCATCGCGGTCCGCGCACCACCGAGCCTGAGGCTGCCATGGTTGAAGAAAGCTTTCAGCTCACCTCCCTGGTTGCGGCGGCCGGGAGCCTCTGGCCGCAGAGCGCGGGCCTCAGGTTCAAGTCCGCACCGCAGAGCAGTCAAGTTACCGCCCCCATCACCCCGCCTAGCGCCTCGGGGTAGCTCCTGTTTCTTCCCAGCCGCCTCCGCACTGCTGCCAGCGCCCCCTCACCCCGCCCCGCCCCTGCGCAGGCTGCCGCACCAACACATACAGATCTTTTGCCTCGCAGAGCTCCCACATTTGCCAACGCCCCCTGCCCCGCCCTCCAGCCACCACAGCAGCGGCCACGCGTGACATTCAGGGCCGTGACCATAGCGATTAAGCGACAGCTACCGTGAGTATTCGTGGGGAGGTGAAGTCAGACTTCTGGCTGCCGCGTGTACTGTAAGGCTGAGTCCTCCCACGCAGACAGGTACGTGTCTGGAGTGTGCACACAGCCTCGGCGAAAAGTGTCAAAGCAAATTTCCGTGCTCGAAGCCCCTGTTCTAAGGTCAGGACTAGCTTTGTTTTTGTTTTTTTCTTTTTAGATCAGTGCACTTAGTGCTTTGCGTTCACTCTGCGTTATTTGTAAAACACATTTTCCAGTTCCACAGTGTTTCCCCACCCCAGTCCTGTCCTCCCATATTCAACGGCGAGTTTTTCTTAGCGACTCCGCTGAAAGGTTTGCCATACCGGACCCTTCTCGGCTGTCCCAAGCCCACACAAGAGATTGCAACCACAGACACCCGGCGCGGTCTGGGTCTGCAGGCAGCAGGCGAGGTGGGAGGGGGCTGCAAAGGTCCTGAGAGAGCTGGGTCCTGACGGGCGGGGGTGGGGGGGCGTGTGAAGCGTGGTTCCCGGCCTTCACCCGGGGCCCAAGCGCAGCCGCCAGCGCCTCTTCTCTGCTCCTGTATTCCCCACTTACCCTTACCCTGACTCACTCCAAACTGTCTTGGGGAGCGAGCTCCCTGAGGAAATACCCCGNCTACCCCGCATAACCCCCGCGAACAATTTTAAAGCCAAGGAGGAACCGCCAGGTGGGCTCCAGGCTCCCCGCAGACCCTCAGGCCAGCCTCGGCCACCACCAGGGCGCGTGACCACTGGACCTAGGAGAGGGGTGGGGGGAAGGGCGGGGAGAGCGGAGGCGCCCGGGGCAAAAGGAACGAGCAGCTCCGGAGGCAGGGCGAGCCTCCCGGCCCGCGGCCCGGAGTAGGGACGCCGAGACCCGAGGGCTGTACCTGTGGCGGTGGGGCCGGCGGCCGGCGGCAGGGCGGCTGGCTCTCCCGCGTCGAGGCTAGGCGCACTCCCATCCCCGCCGCATGTTCTCAGCGCGGGCTCCAGCGCGCTCACCGCAGCCACCGCCGTCGTCTCGGCTTTATTTACCCAGACGGGCGCGCGCGGCCCGGGAACAGGAATACCAAGGCCTTCTCATGTTTCTTGACTGCCCGGCCCAGCCGGCGAACATCCTGCGGGCGCGGTATCCACGTTCCCGGGCCGGCGAGAGGAAGCCTCAGCACCCTCCCGGCCTCGGGGACTGCTGTTAACCCTCGCAGACAAGCCGCCGCTGCAGGCGCCGCCGGGGAGCCCCCCGGCCCGCCGAGTCCTCGCCAGCGGGGCCCGGCTCGCAGATCCGCCGGCCTCGCAGGCGCAGAGCAAAAGGGGCTATTTCCTTCGCACTTAGGGGAGAAATTGGAGAAGCCGCAAGTAGCGCCTGGCTCCGGCTCTGGGAGCTGAGAGGCTGCGGCGCAAATCCCGCGTCTTAGCTGGCCCGAGAGCCGGAAATTTAACCACGCGGCTAGGCAGGAGAGAGCATTGCGACGCGCCCTTTATTTTCTTCGCGATTAGCGGGAGTGAAGTTAGAGCTCGGGTTTGTGCCTATAACGCGTGAGCATATTACAGGATGTGCTTGCGCCCCTGGAGCTGCTTTTCTGGTGTCACTGGGCTTCTGGGGTCCTTGCTGTCTCAAATCCAGGCACACGTTCACCGTCCGAGGCCAGCGCTGGAGAGGCTGCGCTCGCCGCGGGACATAGGGGTGGAGGGAGGCAAGGCTGAGGCGAGGCGAGCCCAGGTGCCCAACCCGCTGTAACCCAGGTAGGGAAGAGAAGGCGAGCCCTGGGCCAGGGAGCTGCGTGGAGGAAGGGGGATGGAACCTGGAAAAATCCCGAGCTGGGACANTTGGAAGAATCCCGAGCTGGGACACAGTGCAAGGAGAGAGAATGCCCCTCAGATTCTCTTATTGATGATAGTTCCCTTTCCTCCATCACCCCAAAAATGAGAGTAGCGAAAGCTGTGATTTAGGTGCAGCTGTAAGCTCAGAGCTTCTGCAGCCTTGAAGATCCTCAGGGCGTCGAGCACCCAGCCGCCCGCGTTCTCGCCGCGGGCCTTGCCGCTTGCAGCTACACCTTTATCATTTCGAAAGAGCGAAAGTAGATTTTCCCAAACCTGAACGTTATGGCATCATTTGTTCTTTTCTTCTTCAAGGTGGCAGGCCAGCTCTGGGGCAAGGGCCCACCTCAGCATCTTCCTTTTATGTGGCCTGGAAGTGGTTAAATATTTATGCATATTAAAGCTATTATTTCCAAGACTAATCACACCTTCGAATTTTCCATTATGTTATCTCCCAAAATACGCGACGGCAAGCTGGGCAGTGGCACAATCTAAGGTAGAAAAGGACGAAGGTTTAAGTTTTTGCTCATTAGGCAGATAAATATTGTCATTTGATCACATTGCCCAATGTCCTTGTTTTCCTTTATCGTATAATTTGCGGTTGGAGCGTTTGCATTTTGTCTTTGGCGCTGCACTTGACTTGCTGTAATGTGAATTCAATATCCACATCAGTCTGCAGTCCTCGCTGTGGGATTTGAAGTCAGAGATACATCATAAAATTTCAGCCACAGACTTGCAGCCACTAAATTTCACAACAATTGATAATTGATAATTCAGAGGACGAAAGAGACAGATTCTCTCCTATGGTCTCTGTGACTGATGGTGGTCACCAGTCATTATAATGAAATCAGCTGTAAAACGCCCCTCTGACACGTATTTTTGTCAGCTGTGCTGGGTAAAGCAACAGGCATGTGTGTAGTTGCTTGCGATTTCATACTACAATCCTGACTCATGGAGCAGTATGCTGTAATAGAGGCTAGGATAGGACAAATGCTGTTTTAGTCTTAAACTGCATTTACACAATTGTAAAATGCATTTAGAGGACTTTGACTTGAGATATATTTACACGTGAGATTTGTTTTCTTAAAATCTGATATAAAATACACAGCAAAAAATCTTTCTGCAAAACGTTTTTTATTTGGTATAGGAATAACATACACCTTAGTTTTAAGTCAATGAAAAAGTAATGCAGAATTACTTTAGATTGTAGTTTAATAATTAGAATCAATTTTAAAATAAAAAACAGTGAAGGGTGGATATTAAAATGAAATAGTATGGAGAATCCCTCTGTACTATACAAATGGACATGTATTTTATGATAGACCAAAATTTTATTTTTGCAAGTTTCATCCTCTCTGCAAAAGTTTCTTCTTTATTTTAACCCAGAGTTCAGACACAATTACCATTATCTTAAATTTCACCTTTTCTGAAGCTGAATTTTACTGAGCTTCTAATGCTATATTATAATCTCAGTATATGAAATGCTGTATTATAATCCTCAGAAGTATACCTTGAAGTTTTAGAAAACATCACAAGATTTCAGAGAGTATGTAGTTTGTGGGAGATAGCCATATGCAGGGAGAAGAAAAAACAGCTTAGGCCAGAAGTCAGAAAATTTGAGTCCTAATCTTAATTCTGGTTAATTTGATCTTGGTTTAGCCTGAATTTACTAAACTATGAAATGAAGATATTAAGTTTTCTACAAATTTGCCATATGCTATTATTAAGATATATATTTTTTTAATGTGAAAGTAACGTGTTGCTATTGCTAAAGCTAGAAAAATGTTGAGTATGAACATTTGGCAGAAATCTTAATTCATTCTATTAGACCTAGAGTGTAGTTATAAATATAAGTAATTTTTACTTTCTAATAAAAAAAAGAAGCCTTTATTTAAACATTTTGATATTTTACCAAGGATCCTGACATTTCAGAACAAATATTGGTTAAAGTTTTTGAAAATAAGGATTGCTTTTAAAATCTCTTTTCTAGTTATTACTTATAGGCAATGAAATAAATTACAAAGCCAGGGAATGACTGTTGCTTCCCGTCCAAATGTTATAAAATAGTAAATTTATGAACAAATAGCAGGTTCACCTCACACTTGGCCAGTGTGACTTGTAGAGATACATGTTGAAGTCTGTAAGTGGAACAACCGAACAAGTAGTGAAAGCCACAGCTGCAGAAACATTGCGGGAGAACCAGGAGAATTGGGGGCCTCCCAATTTCTCATAAGGCATTTGTGTTTTATTTGTAATCTAACTTTAATTGCATAAATAATGCAGGATAAATTCTCTCCAAGAGGGTCTTCTCCATAAATTCACTCACAATCAAGGGGGAGAGTACAAGTGACAGTTTGTCTTCTGGCGACTCCAGCCAATCATGTTCCTGGGAGGCAACCACAAAGAGGTGGCCCCTGCTGATTTGATGTGTCACCTTTGGTTCTTTTTTCACTGCATTCACATATGTGAATGCAAACAAAACATTGTAGCTTGTTTTATGACCTTTTGAAATAGATGAGACCATACTTTATACCCTCATATAAATGTACACACAGACACCCCGAATTAAACTAAAACTTGCTTTTTCCTTCAATTTCATAGAGAACTTTCATATTAGGACATATACATGTAATTCTGTATTTTTAACTGTTACATACTGCTCCATAATCCATTTAGCCATTCCCCATCCTCATTTGTGCCTTTTCAGTTTTCTCTATCATAAACATTAAACACCCTTGTTTAGGATTGTTTCTGCACATGTGTAAACATTTTTCCAGGAATGGCTGCACAGACATAGAATTGCTGGGTTGGGGACATGATTTTAAAATTTTGATAGATATTTCCAAATTTCCCTCCAATCTGTACCCCCACAAAGTCCCCATTTGCTGACATGCTACACAACATTTCATATGTTTGGATTTCATAATGTTTGCCAGTCTAATGAGTAAAATAATGTCTTATTGTTTGAGAACCTTTTCATTTGTTTATGAGCCATTTGTATTTCTTAATTGAAGAAACTTGCTTATATCTTTATCAGATGCCTTGTTAATTTTATTAAGGTCCTTTATTAATCATTTTTTCCATGATATATATGCTTTATATACTGCAAATATGTTACCTGGTCTGATGTCTGCCTTTTGCCTATTTTGTTTTTGTCTTACAGAAGATTTAAAAGTGAATATAGGTCAACAGGTCTACATTTTCCTTTATGAATTCTGAGTTTTGTGTCTTCCTTACAAAGGCTTTTTTTTTTTTTTTGTATTTTCTTCTAATGCTTTTAAAAAATTGTTTTCACTTGGCTCTTTAATCCTCTTGGAATTAATCTGTATATGTTGTGAGGTAGAAATCTAATTTGTTTTTTTTTTTCCCCTCTTCAATTGAATAGCCAGTTATTACTATGGTGTCTAATAAAGAGTTTTCCCCCATGGATTTGAAATTACTTTTCCGGTGTACATGGCAAATTCCTTTCCACGTGTAGGTTGGTCTAAGAAGGCTTTAAGAGATGTTGCAAAACACCCAATAGACTGTAATAAATTTAATCTTCAAAATTTTAAAACCATCTTGCGTTCCAAAGACTTCCAATATTATTCTGTTTCTAATTTCAGAGCATGTCAAGTATCGAAATAGTAATATGCATGGCCTGGTTATGGTTCTAATTTAGAAGGCTAATTCAATACTGTTCTAGGGCGAAGTTGCCGTTTATTTTGTCGCCGTCCTGCTCGAAGCAGGAGAGCAGTTTCAGGCAGCCATATTCTCCAGAGTGGAGTACAGCTGCACAGAGCTTTGAAAACGCATCACATAACCAGTTGGTAACTAACCACGAGCAATATAAAGTTATTTGTAAAAGGGATGAGTCCCTGCCATCCATGATTTGAAAAAGTAAAATGCATCTTTTTTCCTTGCTCAATTCTTTATGGAGAGTGAATCACTTTTTTTTTCACAAAGCAACCAGTCAAGATGAGAACCTTCAATCTGATTGCATACTAGTCAAATTCACTCTGGACAAAAATGCAAATATTTTGTTGTCACCATTTCCTCAAAACATTAGCTACGTAAAAGTACAGAACTACAAATAATAAACAGTCAGAAGAGCTGAGATCCAGGTGGGTTAATGTTTTTTTTCTGCTTCACAGAGCTTGAGACAGGACCTGAAGTAAACTTGGAGCACTAGTACCTCATCTTTTTGCTTGATTCCAAAATATCTCTAGTAGCCACCAATAATCATGGAGTCTCTACTCCATTACACACGTGAAAATATACTATGTACTGGGATCCTGAGGGGAATCTGGAGAACATTTTGTCCTCCAAATGTGCATTGAAATACAATAATTTCTCCCAGGAGACTATTCTATCTTGAAAATCAATTTGTTTGCACATCAAAACATGGCCATTTAAATTATAGTGAAGACTTTTGATCACAAGCTAGTATGACTTGATGTTTGGAACCTAATGGACTTCAGGTACTCAATAGAATTTTGGATTTAATTACTGTAGGTATTGCATGCTGTATCAAGCTTTTGGCTGACCCCCCACCCCATCCATCCTCCCTGCTTTCATTTTTATCCTGTTTTCACCTCTGTGTAGGATATTTGAATAAGTTCATCAAGGGAATGCATGTGAGCAAAAATGATGTGTTCAACTTTTGCTTAACCTGCTTAAAAAGAAATTGCTGTCCTCCTCTTTAACTCTTCCCTGTTACCAAGGACTGCAACACGGATGTGGCAGTGACCCACATCTATTGATCAGATAACAACACAAAGAACAGCAGAGCCACAAGATGAAAGGAACATGGGGCCTCAAATGGACCACATGGGCGAGAGCTTCTGGGCCTGGGCTCAGCTAACTCTTTCTGGAAAGGGCTGGACAGTAAATGTTTTAGGTTTTATGGGTCATAAAGTCTCCATTTGACTCTGCCATTGCAGTGTGAAAGCAGCCATAGATAATGCTTGACTATGAATGAGTCAATAAATGAGTGTTGCTGTGTTTCAATACAACTATTTAATGGACATTGAAGACTGAATTTTATGTAATTTTCGTGT
This sequence comes from Ailuropoda melanoleuca, assembly GCF_002007445.2. Classification (NCBI taxonomy): domain Eukaryota; kingdom Metazoa; phylum Chordata; class Mammalia; order Carnivora; family Ursidae; genus Ailuropoda; species Ailuropoda melanoleuca. Next base: position 24,640,881 of record NC_048232.1, read on the forward strand.
GCCACACAATATGCTTCCTCTGACTTTTTTTCAGCCATTTGAATATGTACAAACTGTTCTTACCTCAGAAACGAAACAGACAGCAGGCTAGATTTGACTGGAGGTTGTATTCACTGGTCCCTTGGACCTGGGCTATTCAGCTCTGGACTCTTATGAGAGACAAATAGACTTCTCCTTCTTGAAGTCACCTTATTTTGGGGTTTCCTGGCCAAGGGAACTTAGCCTGTACCTTCCATAATGCACACCTGTACAAAGTTACCACCAGCGGGCTTAAGCAAAGCACTTTTTAGATGACTACAGGCTTTCACAAACAAGGAGAACTGGAAAGGGGACATAAAGAAAGCATGCTTTCTCCTCTCTCCTCCTCAGAATGTGTTGCATGTGTTTAGAGAATTAGCCTAATTATTTTTACAATATTTTTGATTCTGTTCTTTTTTCATTTTAATCCCTTTTTGACATACCTTTAGACACAGTATCGGTGTTTGGGTTTTGATGCTTATGTTTTTTTAAGTCATGGAAAATGGTGATTAATTTATAAGGATTACTGTTTTTTGGCTCACTTCCTCCTGCCTCTCCCCAAAACCCCCACAAAATTCAAACTATTTTTTTCATTGTTTTCTTTTTAAATAATCAACAGTAAATATTTATGGGACACCTGCATGCAAAATCCTGTGCCAAGAACTGCATCGAATTTGATTTAAAAGACGTGATCCTTGCCTAGCTTACAAACTTGTTAATAAAGCCCCGGAAAACAAACATACCCCATCTAAAGCGTTCTGAGGTGTCTGATATAAAGATTGCTTGAATCCAGTAAATCTGTAAATCATCTGTAGAAATGCATGAGGGAGCTTGAAGACGATAGAAGAGCCATTTATGTGTCTGCTAAAAATTTTGTAACCATATTACCAACATCCTTCCCGAAAACATGCAAAAAGATCATTATTTCAGAAATTTGAGCCTGATTGAAAAACAGCATTTTCACCTCTTACATCAGAGTTTTTCAAGTTTTATGCCAAAAACCTCTGGGTTTCAAGAAAGATTTTTAGGGCTTCCATTGAAAAAAAAAATACGGCAAGAGTAAACACACGGGTTAGCTTATGATCTTTCCTTCCTCTTTCCCTTGTCCAGGCCTTCCTGCAACCCGCTTCTGGCCCTCCACCTTTACATGCCTTTGGAAAACAGTTGAAGGGAGAGGGGGATTGGAGGAGAGGAATTTTGTGAATAAACTTGTCATATGTGGCAGTGAGGTAATTCTTGCAGCTTGGAGAGAGAAGCCCCCACTGCTCCTCAGCTTGAGGAGACTAATTCTTGCCCAAGTATCTGGGCCCCAGAGCTCCCCTGGTAGTCAACTGTTTGTGGGGGCATAGTCAGGTCTGTACCTAGAACTATGCAGTGATCCTAAGTCATTGATTAGCCATCCGTTTGCTTTGATATTCATTGATCTTTGCCAAGTGTGCTTTGATGCTGTCGGCTATCACAAACCCTGTTTAGAAGGGAGTGGGAGCTCTACAAAAAAGGTAAAAGGAAAAAAGGTGTTTATGCCAGTAAATTGTGCAGTTTAAATAGCCCAAAGTCTAGAATAAGAGAAGTCTTGCAATAGTCAAATGTCACAATTTTTTTCTTGGACCTGCAGTAGCAGTCAGCTCAAGACAGAATGTCCTAATACGGCTCTTCTGGACTCTTATAAATGGGGACATCATTACAGATTTTTTTTAAAATTACATAATACGCATACAAAACTCAGCTACATGCCCCATGTACTATTCTAGGCACTTAACTCACGTGATTCTCACAGCCACCCTTTGGGGTAAGTAACCATTAGTGCCCATTTTGTAGAAGAGGACACGTAGGCATAGAATTGCCCTAAGTCACAAGTTGATCGCTGGTGGAGCCAGGATTTGAATGCAGTCAGGCAGGTGCCAGAGCTTGTGTGCTGAATCACGTAACTATAACCGCCTCATTGAAGGTACCTAGGAAGGGTAAAGAGGAACAACTGTAAATACTTGACTGTGTAACTGTAGGCACAACTAAATATGTGGTTGCACACTTTTGGCTCCCCACGTAACAGCAGAAAATTCGATGTCAATGTGTTTGCTTCTCTTTCTGTAAGTGACCTTTTTAGGAAAAAGGTGGGGAGCAGGTGGAATCGCAGCTGTCACCTAGAATGTGACGACTTCCCACAGCTCCGACATCAGGGTGAAAGGCTGTACTTCCTGTTCATTTTCATGTGTGTGTTCACACTCAAAAGCCAGTAAGTGCTGACTCTTCTGTGGGTTCTCTAAATCTGGAGAACATTCTTCTTACCAGGCAGTGAAGTGATTGAGCAATGAAAAAAAACAACATGGTTTGGAACAGCCCCAGCAATTTGGAATCGTTGCTTTGTTACAGGAGTAGACACAGCACGATTGTAAGTGGCATATCTCAAGTGGGGTGAAAACCAGTAGCTTTGACTGAGAAGCCTGCAGAGATGATAGTGGCTCTTACAACATCGTGAGCTTCTTCTTGCTGTTTGGTCTGTTTTGTTTTGTTTTGTCTTGTTTTCATTTGTGATAGGTTTTAGGCCTGCCTCTAGCATTTGTGTCGTCCAAGGCGAGAGTACAAATGAACGCCTACACACCATATGTCTAAATATTTAAAGGTTACAAATCAAGCTAAACCACTGTTAAATAAAATATGTCACGTCCCTCTACCTTGACAGCTGTACTGTCATCAGGAAAACTGGAAAACTATGTAAAGTCATGATTTTTGTTGGGAAAATATCAAAGACAAGTTGGTTTAATTGTTACTGCACTTGTCTGGATGTTGTTGGGCTGGCAGTGATGAAAGAGACATAATTCGTAATTTATTGTGTATTTATTTAATTAAATTTACTTTTCTGGTCTTCATGTCAGTAAAAATCACTGTGTTATCATAATCAATATTCTCTCATCATTTGTGTCCTGAAAGAATTCAAATAAAATGTAATTCTACCAAAGGTGTCCAAACTAGATTGAATATATGAAGCATATGAGTATGTTTTCATCAAGAATGCACATTAAAACAAATACAGAAAAGTTTAGTTAAATTTATTTAAATATATATTATTATGAAGTGCTATTTTTATTCTAAAATACACTATATATAACATTCAAATAGAAAAGAAAAATGAATAATTATTGAATATAGGGTTTTTAATAAAGCTGAAATTTTATTTAATATTTTGAAAAATTAATTTAGAATATTTTATATAAATGGAATTATTTGTTAATGCTGGTGTTCAAGGCAGAGCTGGTTGTCAGTGTAAAGCATTGGTATGTGATTTCGTGAATGATTTGTCTAGATCTACACACTTACCAATCTTTAAGTGATATGAATTATTTAATATTGCAAAATGTTCTTTTGCTGCCAGGTGCAACCATTGCAAAGATTTGCTAAACATTGAATACCTGCAGAACCATGTACTGGAGAAGCAAGAAAACGATACCAGGCATTCCTGGAAAACAAACACCGCGTGAGGTAAGGCTAGATTGCATTCATGGGATTGGCTGAGGTGATTAATTTGTCTTTTCTCCCTGCTCAGAAGCAATGCTCAACTCCACTGTTCTTAGAAGGATAACCCAAACCTTTACAATTTTGGAATGTGATCACCTTTTACTTTGAAGACGTACAGCAAATGCTGTGTAGAAGCAATTCTATGGGCACTGAATGGTGTTGGTCATGACGGCAGATTTTTGGGTTTGAAATTGTGCTGTGTTCTAGTGAGTGCTAAGTCCTATACAACAGAGGCTCCCTGTGTTCTTTAATACAGTTACCGGCACGCATGTGTGTGATGGAGGACCTTTAAAAGAAAGGCTCTGGAAAGTGGCCTTTTGCCTGGGTCTAAGGGTGATATTGGTTGTTTCGAGTGCTTTTCAATTTTTATGTACTTATTTATATACTTGCTTATTTACTTATCTTTTTTTTTTGCTTTATTAAACTTGGGCCCTCTAATGAATCAAAATGAAATCACACTTACCGAAGCCTTTCCACCAGTGTATCCTCTGATGACCTACAATGATTAACACATAGGACAACACCTGAAGTGACAGAAAACAGGGTCATTTTTAAAGCCCTGCCAGAGAAACATACATTTTTAGCAGGGGCAATTATTACAGAGCCATCCTTTAGGAAATAATGTCATCACTGAGGGTCGGAGGATAATGCACTTGAGCAGAAGGCAGCTTTGCAAATTATTTCCCTAAAGATGAACAAGGAGATAGCTGATTCTGGGTACTGCCTCTGGCTACCACTTGCCTTATTCACCGGCAATCATGAGCTCCACAAAATGCTTTTTATTTCCTTCAACACCGTGTTTTTCAACATGTAGCCTATGGACTCCCTTAAGCAGGAGTGCTTGTTAAAAATGCACATTCCAGATCCCAACTCTACATGCTGAGAGTCAGGTTTTCTGGGCTTAGGCTGCATGGTGATGCTGACATAGATGTTTCTCAAACCATGCTTCGAGAAAAAAATTAATCTAGGGCAATGGTACTTACGCTTTTTAAATTATACACCTTGATTAGTAAAAATATTTTGGGCAGGTGTCTCTGATATATAATCATTTATTTGTAAATAGTGTATGTGCACTATTGTGCTACTATATCATGTAAATTGTAAAACACAAAAAAACAGAAATTTTTTTAAAAGGCCAAGGTAAACAATATTTTAAAATAACTTTTATCTCTCAGTGATAGAAGAATATTTTTTGCTTCCAGCAAAGTATAATTGTTAATAAATAAATATTAATATGATCACCAGGCTATTTTTAGTGAAAGCATTATAATTTGAATTGCTTCATACTTTAAAAAAATCTTGGCTTAATAATAATTTAAAGGTTGGGACTCAAGTTCAGGTTAATCAGAGACTTGTTTGCCATGTTATCTCTAAAAAAAGATACTTCAAGACAAGACAGGTTCATACAGAACAGGTCGATTTCTGACTGTATTTATCATTTGTTTTTAGCCCATCCACAAATTATAGAAAGAGTTTGCTTAAAATTATGCTTACAAGTCTTCCTTGATATCAATCAGTTCTTGTAAATTAATCACGTTACATTTTTATTTTCAAGAACTGACTTTAGTAGGGGCGCCTGGGTGGCACAGCGGTTAAGCGTCTGCCTTCGGCTCAGGGCGTGATCCCGGCGTTATGGGATCGAGCCCCACATCAGGCTCCTCCACTATGAGCCTGCTTCTTCCTCTCCCACTCCCCCTGCTTGTGTTCCCTCTCTCGCTGGCTATCTCTATTTCTGTCAAATAAATAAATAAAACCTTAAAAAAAAAAAAAAAGAACTGACTTTAGTAATTCACCAAAACTCTTTGAGAGATTTTAAAATAGATGTGAAAATTCCTTTTTCAAGTTTTTCAAGTATGGCAGGCGTTTCAATAGGCTCCTGTTTTCAGGAACAAAATCACACAACGGTGGGTACGTTTCTAAATCATGAGTGTCTTTTGGAAAGCAGTTACTTTCTCAATTATTGTTAAATGTCATCTTTACCTGAAGGGGGCAGATGAAGAGTGTTTTATGTTTTTTGTTTTTAAATAACAGGAAGGTAGATTTCCACTGAAAGTCCTGTCCTCAAGAAGATAAACCAAGGACCGTGGCTTTAAGCTACAGTTTCGGAGGTGGAAGGGAAATGGTGAAAATCATAAGCCTGCCAAGAAATGGGTGAAGGCTAGATATTGAGAGGCCTGTATTTTATGCCCACTGCTTTCATTTATATCCTGTAAAAATGGAGCAGTCATAAATGCTAATTGTGGGCATCACCGATTCACTGTGGGAGGGGCGGGGAGGCCTCTGGGATGACTCTCAGCCCTGAGTAACTGAGTGTGTAGTGGAGTCCTTCACTGGGACAGACAGTAGTAACAGTAGCAAGAGCTGATAAATTACGGAACTCTTCCGTGCCAGGCACTGTCCAGGGTTTTGTGTGAATCGCTTCATTTCTTACTCACACAATGTCCTGGGCACAGTCCTAGTATCAGGCTTTTATGGATGAGGACTCTACATTCGAGGTCATATAGCTACTAAATAATGGAACCAGGAGTCTGGCAAGTTTGGGGACTTCATTTGTGGACCCGAGAAGTTGAAATCCAGGTCTGGCCCTGGACCTACGATTATGACTCAACTCTGGCTTCCCAGTAAGATGGAGCAGGTAGGTACTGGAGGGTGCCTGGGGGCTGCATGCTACACACTTAGGGGGCAGACCTCCCTCCCGCTGAAGGTGCCCTCTGCAATCTTCAATCTGCAAAGAGCAGAGGTTAGAATCTCTGGAATCATCAGCTGATCTTGTGGAACATTGATTTCCTGAAGTCTACAGCCTTCTTGGCAGGAATTCTCTGTCTGGTTGTTTTGGATATCATTCACTTCAGAACGTGTTTCTTTAATTTCTGTGACATATAGAGATGTAGTATTAGTGGCTGGGGCATTTTCTTGGACCATTATAAATATTAGTTTGTGTTTCTTGGATGGCTTCCTCTGAATGAGTCTGTGTTTTCAAAAATCAGCCCCTTACTCTCAGTCTAGAGAGAAAGAGGTGAGTGGGTAGGTAGTTAATATAGTGTGCTGAGATTGTTTATAGGGCTAAGACAGCTATGCACAGACTTGGGAAGACATACGGCTTCCCAAAGCAATGATAGGAAGTTAGCTAGGTGGAGTGGTAGGGGCTGCAGAGGAAGCTTCATTCATGTGTGTATCATAGTACTTGAAAATAGATATCAAGTGCTTCCTCTTTCATTTCTCACCTCTGTCCTTCCCTGTCCCCCTCTTCACAAATTTCCTCTCATTGCCCTTCTGCTTTTTTTTTTTTAATTCCTTCCTTCCTTTAAAACAGAATCACTTTCTTATGCTCAGAAGACATATTATCGGCAATAAACAAAAGGAAGATAAGCAAATCTTCACCGATAGTCCTTACCTAGGATTAAAGGTTCTCTGCTTAAAGTCATGGAAAACTATTGCAGTTATCAGTGCTCTGTACCAGAACGGTCTAAAACTCTAAGGGCATTGAATCATGGCACTCCCACCCTCAGTGCATAATCCTTATAGTTTTTTAATAAATAAATGTCTTATGGTTACAAACACTGCATAAGTTCCTTGAGAAAGCTAGAAAATTTAGATAAGCAAAAACTAAGAAAAGAAAAGTACTATATTCCTAGTACTGGAGATTATCTTTAATATCTTTTTGATTTGCTTTCAGATACTTTATACTTATGGATGTATTTTTATTAAAATGAGATAATACTTTGCAAGTCGTTTTGTGTCCTGGTTTTCTAATGATCTTTCCCTTTATGAGTCAAAATTTTAATCTTATCTAATAGTCTATCCCCAATTAGATTTTCTCACTTAGCCTCATAATACCCTTTAGAGCTAGTTAGTCCTACATATTGAATCTAGTTTTTATGGCTCTCAGTTTTCTTCTATTCTAGCATCATCCTTAATTTTTTTCCCAATTGTACACTGACTTGTTGAATAGACCAGACCAAGGATCCTAACAGAATGATTCATTTTAATTTTGTCTGGGTGCCTTCTGGTGCTATCATTGAACTTCCCCCCTCCACACTATTTTCTTATGCTGAAAGTTAGGTCTGAACTTTTGCTGGATTCATGTTAAACATTTTGGCTAGGATATGCCATAGGTGATGGTTTGTAGTTTATTGTGTCACATCAGGAGACATAATATTTGATGGCTCCACCATTCATGGGGCTAAATTTGTGCACTGGATTCGGGTGATGAAAATCTGATCCCCCTACGAACGTACACTTATGTTTTTCTCCTGTGACTAGAAAGAAATCTTTGTGGTATTACTTTGGCACTCTGCGAAAGTCAGATTCCTCATAAATCATGCACTTAATGCTTTTAACACTACTTGACAATCCTTGCCTGGGTCAATAATTTCATTAGGGATCAACAATGATTAAAATCTAATTCAGTCCTTTCTTTTCTCTTAGTTTGTGGCATTCTTCTATGAGATAAAGCTTTCCCTCATCAAGTGGGGTTGTTTTGTTTTGTTTTGGTTACTCTGTAATATAGTCTAACTGGAGCAGCAGAATAAACGTTTAATATTCCCTATTAGAGGAAAAACTTACTAATAACTGCCTCATATGATGACATCTGGGGGGGAGGGCTTTTTTTTTTTAAGTATCATTCTCGAGTCACGGATTTTCATCAATTCAATCAATGTTCCTATATTCTTGAAACATTTTTTGGTCTAAAAAGTTTTAAGTTGAATAATTCAGCATCAGTTGTTTCACACTGCAGTGCTATTTAAAAGAAGCAGATACAGCCAAATCTACCATTTTATGAATATTTTGAAAAAATGAGATTGACAAGATGGTGAAAATCCCTTTCATTACACATGACGAGCCACCTGGCTCAGAGAATGCCCTCCACCCATTGCAGTGTGTGAAGTTCAGTCTGTCAGCCTCGCAAGATGAAAATGAATTCACTCTTGGAAAAATGGATTTACCAAGGCTGAAAGGGAAGCACCATTTCAATAACTGTTCACTTGTACCATAGTCAAGATAAGATGTCTCTATTTGGGGAATTTTTCTTTTTTCTTTCACAATACAGATATTGAACTTCAGATTCTTTTCTTACCCTTTCTAAAAATGAGTTGATAAACAGCTAACTACTGGCTTCATGTCACAGTTCATTGCATAGCCCATACATTGAAAAGAAGTATATATTTATTTGCTTGTTATTCTGTCTTCTAAAGTGAAGTTAAACCCAGAAGAATATGAAAATGATGAATGTGTATGAGCAGGTGCAAATGAGCAGGTGCAAATGAGGATGCACACACGTGCACACACACACACAGAAAGATGTATTATTAAGTTATAGAGTTTCCAACTGTCTTGCCTTCAGCACTGAAAGTCCCATCCCGGGAAATACTCCATCCCAGGCAAAACGGGATGGTTGGTCACCCTGTAGTTGCCAGATAGAAACCGCATGGGATTCAGCAACAGTCTGTAATGAATCTTCCTGTTTTTGACTCAGACGTTTAATAAGGCCTTTAATTCAGACATGAATTGATATGTCAAACTGGCAGGAAAATAGCTTATTACGTACATAAGAATATGAATTCAAAGAAGTATCAGGAATGCACTAAAAGTCTTTAAAACTGCCAGTATGAAAGGGATCAAGAATCTTACTACTTATTTTTTCTTCAGAAGAGGTAATATAGCTGCCAGTATTTCGGAATATTTCAGCCAAAGCTTAGAAAATGGAATGGCGGAAGGTACAAGGTGCTTGAGTTGATTTTCATTATGGAATTTTATTTATACAGAGACGATTCATTGAATGTTAACTTGAAAAAGACCTTGAGGAGTTACAGAATCTATCTTTCGCATCTAGTCAAGGCCACAATTAGATCATGATGGGATTCTACCCAATATATTTTTAAATACCCTCAAAGAAAGAGATATTCCATTATTAACTTTATGCCTTAACTGAAATTCTCATCCTTTATGTGGAACTAATTTTTTTTCTGGATGCTAGGGATTGTGAACAGCCAGAAACCATTCTTTGAGAAAGGTTAGAAGATTATTTTTCAATTTCCTTTAAGTATCCTAATTCTAGAAGCTTTTAACTTTTCGTCAAAGTTTTTACTTTTAAACCTTTGGTTACATCTGTGCTCTCCTCTGAATCCCTAAAGCATACGTTTGGGAATGTTAGCCAGTATAAAAAAAATACAAGATTTTATATTCTTTCATTTATAGCACTCAAGAAACTGATGTATTTGTAGTGAAAATAGTATACAATAGCCTGTGTATCAGGATCTTGATACATCGATGCTTCAAGAAATGAAACCACTAGTTTAATTATCAGAGTTTAATAGACTCTGTAGGTTTGCCAAATGGCTTTACAGATATGGCATCTTATTGTTAGGGATTTATGACTAAAATTTCATTCTTTGTCCTCAAGACCTGAGATAAGCCTAATCCTAGGCGCATTCTAGTAAAAAGAAGTGCTTTGAGATCACAAAAGGGAAAGAATGTGATCCTATGAGACATATATTTTAATTTTAGTTCTTTTTCTGGTTTCCTGATATTTGACCTGAGTTATTGTGTTTGGTGGGTAGTTTAGGAATACTGAAGTATTTTACTTAGGTTGTTGGCGTTTTTTTGAGATTGAAAGAGCTAAGAGAAGTTAAAGGATATTCGCTACTGGATGTCAGTGCAGAAGAATTAAAAAGCAGCATTTTAAACTTGAACATGCATACAAAGTCACCTGGGGGATCTTATTAAAAATCAGCTTATGATGCAGTGTGGCCCAAGATTCTGCATTCCTAACTAGCTATGGTGCTGATGGTCCAAGGACCATACTCTTGCTTGTTTGCTTGCTTGCTTGCTTGCTTAATTGCAGTGTAGTAGACACACAATGTTACATTACTTTCAGGTGTACAACATAGTGATTCCGCAACTCTATACGTTAGGCCATGCTTACCACAAGAGTAACTACCATCTGTCACCACACAACACTATTACAATCCCACCGACTATATTCCCTACACTCTAACTTTCATCCCTGTGATTTATTCATTCCGTAACTGGAAGCCTATACCCCCCACTCCCCTTCACCCATTTTGCCCATCCCCCACTGCCCTCTCCTCTGGCAACCACCAGTTTGTTTTCTATATTTATGGGTCTCTTTTTGCTCTCTTGTTCGTTTGCTTTTGTTTTGTTTTTTTTTAAGGACCACACGTTGAATAGCAAGGTTGTAAAGAGCTTAGTTAGAGCTTACTTCAGACTGTTTTTTTCTTAACCTAGAAAGACAAATAGTACCCAATGAGATACTCTCTTTATAGGAAGTCGTGGGGAGATGGATAGAGATGGAAAAACTATTTTAATGGTATTATTGGCATAGAGAAATATTTGTAAAAACTAATTAAGGAAGCTATTTCTGTAGCACAGTGACTAAACTGTGATATAAATATAAATACTATATGTAATGGCAGCTTATACTGTAATTGGTGAATATTTTAGTTATGGATTTTTAACTCACACTTTATAACTAGATTTAGATTTGTTTTACTCCCTTTTGATGAAATTAATTTTTCTCCATTTCATATCATGAATATATGAAATTACCTTCTACAAAGAAAGTTCATAGACAGAAATGTGGTATTACAAATACCAAAAACCAAATACATTTTTACATTTTGTAATTAAAATTAACATTTAGATCCAGGTGCCTGGGTGGCTCAGTTGGTTGAGCGCCCGACCCTTGATTTTGGCTCAGGTCATGATCTTAGGGTTGTGGTTGAGCCCTGTGTTGGGCTACACCCTGAGCATGGAGTCTGCTTAGATTGTCTCTCTCCCTCTGCCCCACCCCCTCCCCTGCCACTACCCTCACCCTTCTTGCCTGTGCTCACTCTCTCTTTCTCAAAAAAAAAAAAANCAAAAAAAAAAAAAAAAAAAAAAAAGTTGACATTTAGATCATTTGAGCCAACCCCTGATAGCCTCATTTCATGTAGTGGCGACTTCAATTCATGGTCATTTATTATTTTAATAAAAATTATTTATTGAGCAGCTCCTTATTTATTTACTGTGCTTTTTGAATTCTTGCCTAATCTGTTAGGATTGTTTGTGATTAACAGAAAAAAAACCCAAATCAAAGCGGTTTAAACTAGGTAATGGTTTACCTCTTTCTTATATATTCAAGAGTCTACCTGACATTCCAAGATGTCAAGGATCTAGTCACCTTCTGTCTTGTTACTTTTTTAAGGCATGGCTTTTTTTTTTAATTTTTTTTTATTATATTATGTTAGTCACCATACAGTACATCCCTGGTTTCTGATGTAAAGTTCGATGATTCATTAGTTGTGTATAACACGCAGTGCACCATGCAATACGTGCCCTCTTTACTACCCATCACCAGCCTATCCCATTCCCCCATCCCTCTCCCCTCTGAAGCCCTCAGTTTGTTTCTCAGAGTCCATAGTCTCTCATGCTTCATTCCCTCTTCTGATTACCCCCCTTTCTTTATCCCTTTCTTCCCCTACCAATCTTCCTAGTTCTTACGTTCCATAGATGAGAGAAATCTTATGATAATTGTCTTTCTCTGCTTGACTTATTTCACTTAGCATTATCTCCTCCAGTGCCGTCCATGTTGCAGCAAATGTTGAGAAATCGTTCTTTCTGATAGCTGAGTAATATTCCATTGTATATATGGACCACAACTTCTTAATCCAGTCATCTGTTGAAGGGCATCTTGGTTCCTTCCACGATTTAGCTATTGTGGACAATGCTGCTATGAACATTGGAGTGCATATGGCCCTTCTCTTCACTACGTCTGTATCTTTGAGGTAAATACCCAGTAGTGCAATGGCTGGGTCATAGGGAAGATCAATTTTTAGCTTTTTAAGGGACCTCCACACTGTTTTCCAGAGTGGCTGTACCAACTTGCATTCCCACCAGCAATGTAGGAGGGATCCCCTTTCTCCACATCCTCTCCAGCAATTGTTGTTTCTTGCCTTGTCAATTTTTGTAAGGCATGGCTTTCTGTCCTGAGATTATTATCTGGTCCAAAATGGTTGCTGAAGTTTTTAGCCATTGTGACCACATTCCCGTCAGCAGAAAGGGAGAACAGGAGACAGAAATGCATGCTTCTTCCACCCCCACACTACTTTTTGTATCCCTCTCATCATATTTAATCACATGACCACCCTTAGCCACAAGCAAGGCTGAGAAATGCAGTCTTTATTCCAAGTAGCCATGGTGCCCATCTATAAAATTTAGGATACTATTACTATGGAAGAAGGATTGGCAAACTAATGACCCGCAAACCAAATCTGGCTGCTGCCTATTTTTGTAAATAAAGTTTTATTAGGCCATAACCACACCCATTCATTTACATAATGTTTTTTGTTCCTTTCACACTGCAATGGCAGAGCTGAGTAGCTGTGAAAGAGAGCGTATGGGCCACAAAACCTAAAATATTTTCTGTCTGGCCCTTTACAGAAAATGTTTGCTGAGCCCTGCTATGAAAGAAAAGGAAGGATAACCTGCAGTTTCTGTTACTTTTTTAAGGCTATTTTCACCTCTTTTCTCATCCTTAGTCAATTTTTAGCTCATTTATTTTTTTATTTTTTTAGATTTTATTTAAGAGAGAAAGAGATAGAGCAGGAGCATGGGGGGGGGAGGCAGAAGGAAGAGAGGCAGAGGGGGAAAGGCAGAGGGAAAAGTAGACTCCCTGCTGAGCTATAAGCCCTACATAGGGCTCCATCCCAGGACTGGAGATCACGACCTGAGCTAAAGGCAGACACTTAACTATCTGAGCCACCCAGGTGCCCCAATTTTTAGCTCATTTATAAAAACCAGTAGTGCTTACAAAATGCTAAGAAAATAGGATTTGAGTGAGAATTGCACTTATCCTCGAAGAGGACATTAGGGAGACTGAGTAAGTTACTAAAATGTTCCCACATGGTACTATCTTTTTCTTTATTTCATTAAGATAAGATTTATAATCGTTCCACATTTGGGTCTTGTATCAGTCAGGACTTAATTGATGTAAACAGAATCTACTCTAGCTTGTTTAATCAGGAAGGAGTTAAATAACATAGAAAATCATTAAGAGCTGAAGAGTGGGCAGGAGAGGTGCTCAATAAGTAAATTCTACGCAGATTTTTAAGAAATGACTCTCCAAGTTCACTTTAAAGCAGGACCACCAAAAGAGCTTGCATCTCGTCCCTGACCAGGGAGCTCCTAGGTCCAGAACACCACTAGCTCTATGTCATAGTCAGGAATTGCCACAATCAAGAAGCCACCACTTTTGCTGGCTCCAGAACTCTGATTCACACCAACAGCATCAAGGTCCTGCACGGTGCCTCTGGACACAGTGGACCCATGGAAATTACGTGTGGACACTTGGAACATCTGCTGAGGGTGGCGTGATAAACTTCAAATGTCACTGGGAGGAGGCCCATCAGAAGAAATGGCAAAACTGCAGAGGTAAGGCCTCTGCTTTACTTCCACATGCCAAATCTCATGCAGAGTGCATCTGATTTGTCAAATCTAGATCCCATTCAGAATCCAAGCTGCAAAGTAGTCTGGAAAATGTAGGTCTTAAGTTTCTAGTCTCTGTAGCCTGAGAAGGCCAACTAGAAAAAAAGATGGAATGAATGGTGGGTGCCAATACTTTATGCCCTGTTCCGGAACTATTGTTCTAGAAGAGAAGCTCAACGTCTATATGGGAGGATGTCCTTTTTTTGTTGATTCCGACAAGTCAGTTCATCAATCAATCAACGCTCTTCCTGAACTTGGTCAAACCATAAATGTTTTATATTCTCAGAAGCATACCACAATGAGGCAATCTTAGATTTGAAATAATCATTTTTATTTTTGGATCAGTGCCTTCATATATTTTTTTAAGCCAGAAAACGTGTTCTTCAGATTAAATATCCCTTGGAAACATTATACATAAGTAAATAAATAGATAGTTGCTCTCATCAAAGCAGCGGTAGGGACTGTGGCAGAAATATTTTGTGCTCCCTCTATATTCCAGGGGCTTGCTTACGTCTCCCAGATTCCTTTGAAGTTAGGTTGAGACCATGTGACGGCATTCCTGCCGATGAAACATGTCACTTAACTGGCCCTAAAACCCCTGTGGACCCTCCGTTTCTTTCTTCCTGTTACAGCAACAGTGGAGTCCATATATTGATATAGTGGCATCAACCATGATGACAGCTGGACCCCAGACTCACCAGAGGAAATGAGAAGGCCTTTTGCCCTACACTGGTGTTTGTGGGGAGAGAAATAAACTTTTGTGGTATGATGCCATTGAGATCATATGCCATCACAACATAGCCTGTCTTTCTTGACAAATATGGGCCCAAAGTCCTGCAGTCACCACTTCTCATGCCTTCAGTGCCAGCCTCAGTGCCTGCCTCTCCTTTTCTCTCTGCTTTCTACCCCCCTCCCAAGGCAACTCCACATAGCTACTTCTGGGGGCACAGTTTGTAAACCATTACTCTAGGTTTTCAAGTACCCTCTTCTCTGGTTTTGGAATGTAAACAGCTGTATAAAAAAACGAGTGTTACTTTCTGGATAAATGGGGGTAGGGGAAGGCAGGTGCTGATCTCTCATTGCACTTCACTGAGAACAGCCCTGAATTTATGTTTTACACATAGAACTTGCACTGCTCGGAAAGAATGTGAAAACCATTGTTTTCAGGTTTAGAAATTATTCATATACAGAATCCAGAAATTATTATATACAGAATCCAGCTTTTTCTGGAAACAGCATTGTTTGTCCAAGTGATACAATTTGATATCATTTGAATCTGACTTTTCAATAGAAACAATGTTAAAATAGGCACGAAGGGTCCTGATTGAAAGCCCAATTTCTAAAATAAAAATTACTACAAACACTACATTTAAACAGCTGGAAATAGTATATTTGATTAGCAATAGAAATAAAGTTGTATTAGTCAAATAAATTGGGGTTGTATTAACCAATCACAGAACATTTTTTACACTGTAACTAATTAATTTGCCCATGAAAAGTAGTCTCAACAAATAGTTCACAAAATTCAGAAGGGCTTCTCTGAAAGACAGGTTTTGGGGGGAACAGACCTATGACATGCCTCACCCAGGAATTTGATGACTTTCTTTTCATCATCAAACATTTCCCTGTAATAATCTTAGGATCAGAGATCAAGCAGTTGACCTTACTGATACATTGGAGGTCAGGCTGTTTCTGTCAGCTTCTCTCTGGGATCTTTGGTGTCCATGCATACCTAGAAGGTCAGGAAGAAAAGTGTGAGTGGACTGAATATAGATCTCTCTGCTTTTATAAAGCGAGGTTCTAATCTATTCAGACCTCAGCTCACCTCTTCGGGGAGATCTTCCCTGACCCCCTATCTGAAATAGCTACACCTCCTCCTCCATCACTTTCCAGGCCTTGCTTTACCGTGTTTTCTTCATACTACTTATCACTAATTGAAATTATGTTGTTTATTGTCCTATTTCTTTTTTTTTTTTTAAAAGATTTTATTTATTTATTCGACAGAGATAGAGACAGCCAGCGAGAGAGGGAACACAAGCAGGGGGAGTGGGAGAGGAAGAAGCAGGCTCATAGCCTAGGAGCCTGATGTGGGGCTTGATCCCACAATGCCAGGATCACGCCCTGAGCCGAAGGCAGACGGCCAACTGCTGTGCCACCCAGGCGCCCCTATTGTCCTATTTCTTTACTAGCATATAAACTCCACGAACGGAGGGGTGCCTGAATGGCTCAACTGGCTGAGCTTCCAACTCTTGGTTTCAACTCAAGTCATGATCTCAAGGCCTTGAGACTGAGCCCACGTCAGGCTGCATGCTCAGCACAGAATTTGCTTGAAATTCTCTCCCTCTCCGTCTCCATCAGCCCCTCCCCTCTCTTGTACACTTTCTCTCTCTCAAATAAATACATTAAAAAAAAAAAAAAGCTCCACAAAGGGAGAGCTTTTGTTTAACACCACTGTAATTCCAACAAATACATTGCCTGGTACCTTACATAGTAAGCATTCAATACTTTTTAGGTTTCTCTGCCAGACACAAGAGGGGAGTTTTCTCTGATATTTACTAGGAGAACCTGGTAGGGCTCTTGGAGGTAAAGTTCATAAAAGTGCTCTCCACCTTCCCAGGGCCCGATCCCACTCTGGAGTTTTTAATTCTCAAATTTGTCCACACAGAGCCTCCAGCAATTTGTCAAGTACAATTTAGGTTTCCTACCCCATTGCTGGGTCTCTAGGAAGTTTTTCCTGGTGGGATTCACCTGTCTTTATAATTTTGGGGGCAGAAGTTTGCCCTGTGACCTCAGTTCCCTAATGAATTCCAGAATTGTTGTTGATTTCAGTTCATTCAGGGTTTTTTGGGTAGATAGGAGAGATGATTTCCAAGCTCCTTGTGTGCTGGACTGGACACTGGAAACCATTCAACATTTTTAATAAAAGAGTGAATAAATGTTATAAGAATGTACGTCTATCAGCTGGCTCACTACAATTGTTTGCTCTAGTTTTGTAAATCTGAACTTTAATCAATCACAACATTGTACAGAAAGAGAAGAATTTTCATACCAGTGAATGGCATTCCTCTGATCATTGAAATTTTTTACTACATTGGATTGTTTGCATAATACAGAGAGTGGTATATAAGTTACGTTACCCATTAATCAACAATTCCTTAAGCTGAAAGCAACATATTCTAAATGTATTGATTATGGTATAGGTCAAGCTGCAATAACCGATACTTCCATGAATCATTGGTTCAAATATAATAGAAGTGTATTTCTTTCTCCCACAGTCTGGAAGGAGGTGGTGGCCCGGGTTGGGTGGGCAAAAGATCAGGTAGAGACCCTGGCTGAGTTTAAAGAATATGTAATCCGGATGCTGACTGTTTAGTTAAAGAAGGACTGCATATGATCCAAATATAAAGTGTGTATATGTTTGTGTATATTGAGTTCAGATGAATCAATTGCATTCCATTTGATGAAATATATACTCCAGCAACCCAATATAAATTAAAAGACATTTTAATATTTTATGTGCTTTTCTCAAGAACTGTTAGGGAGATCTGTGCCATAACCCACAACAAGACTTTTAAAAATATTATCTCTCTTCCACGTTTCTTTCATACTCCATATTTGTTCCAGAATCTTCTTACAATCCCCCAATTCCCCTGACGCCCACCTTTTATGGCTTTTCTGCCTTCTTCCTCTTGCCTCCACCTCAAGCTCTTTCTTATTTAGATCAATTTAGAATTGAACTTCTTTTTATGGTTTCATTTCTGCTTTGCTCATTACCTGGATTCTCCATAAGAAAGAACCCAGGGCTGACCCAGAAAGCAAATATCCTTTCCCATTTCTTCACGCAGCTCTGGCCCAATTGCTCTCCCTGTCTTCTAATTTTGCATTACAAAAACACCAAGAACTAGACTGGCAAAGAAAGACCTGCTTAAGGTGGCGGGGGAAGGGTAGAATCTGCAGACAGGAATGGGGAGGCAATGAATACTTACACGTTAAAACGTCTTGTTTCCATCACACATATATCATTAAGAGCTCAAGTGAGGATAATGTGGACTGCTATAACTCCAAAACAGATGGAAAATCTCTCAGTTTAAAAATATTCACAAAGCTGGATTTATGCAGATGTTCCACCTGAAGGCAGAGCTGAACAAATTAATGCTCACAGTGGACTATGAAAGTCTAATCTATAAAGTGTAAAGGGAAGAGAAGGAAACTGAAAATTACTGAGCACTTACTCAGTATTGTGTTAAGCTCTTTAAACAATGTCATGTCATTTAAACCCCCCATAACCCTTCAGATCAGTGTTCTCGGTTTGGGGATCTGCAGACCATAGTACGTGAGTGCCGAGATTGAAAAATGCTTGTGCTTTCCTACCAAAAATAACATGAAAATGTTTAAACACGATATCCTGACATTAAGCTTTTTTGATTGTAATATAAGTGCTTGACATTAAGCTTTTGATTGCTGAGGGATCCATTTCAAATACGCCCATCTCAAATAAACATATTGCCAGCTGTATGACACAGCTACTAGCCAAACAACTCAGGGAAGAAGTTAGGTTGCCCCCACCTATGAAAGTCCCCTTTTAAGAAAGCCCTGCATCACCTAGATAACTGACTGCTTGAGTCACCCCGTTTTTTCCTTCCTACACCCCAATTCCCGCCCTTATGTTCTAAATTCACCAATAAAGAGTGAACCCAAGACACTAGGGACCCACACTTGGACATCAATAAAGTCAAATCCCCAGGTCCACATTCCTTCCCTCTCTACTTATGCCCTCACTATGTGGCCCTTGGATATCCTGTGTACCTTCCAGGACCCCCACAGTCCCCTTATGGTTGGTACTGAGGTGTGTCTTGCAATTGTAAGAACACAAGGGCTGGTACCATTGGCTCTGGTCAAGGAAAGTGTCTATAAGAACTTGCCATAAGTAGTACGGGCCCAGGTAATTGGCCTTGGGCTTCCTGGCCCAACTCACTATTAATGATTAGCTGACACTGACAGGAACACAGGGCATGTTGTAGATCATCAGAAGGATCATCTTATAATCAAATAATTCTAACCAAAGAGTCGCACAGCATCTCATTGCTACCTTAATTGAGGTAGACTAATGAGAAAGCACAAAGTCAGACTTGGTATAGAAATGACATGTGTCTGACAAGTAGAGGCCAAAAGACCTTGTACTGTATGAAATGAATGATGACTTTGCAGTTCAAATTCAGAACTGGGCTAAGACATTTGAGTCATCACCTGGCAGATGGTGGTAAAGTCATATTCTAAAGAACATGCATCATAGCAGTATTAACATTTGAGCTGTGATTTGGAATAAACAAGAAAATGTCATCACATTGTTAATGCCGTTTCCTTGAGTTTTGTTGTTTTTATGAGTATTTGAAGAAATTTACAAATATGTGCTGATTTATATCAGTGTGGTAAGTTGGATTATTCCTCCCAATTTTTCACTCTTTCGCTATTCTACCATTATGTAGCCATCCTTGTGTCCTGTGACTTTGGAGCACTTCTCGCTAGAGAAGGTAGAATGTTATAGGTGGCTGGAAAAAAGGCAACCTGTTTATGTGGCAGCAAAACATTGGCAAAACTGTTGCTTTCAATAGCACGAAGACAAAAAAAAAAAAAAAAGTACCTGGCAAACCTGTGGCATTGGACAGGGAGGTTCTCAATCAGAATGTTGATAATGTGAACAGGCTGCAATTTGCTACATTTAAAAAGGTACAACAAGAAAGCGATGAGCTCAGGAAAATTGGCCAGTTTGTAGGCAAAATTGAGAGGGACTGTAGAGAGCCTAGAAATTCCAGAAGCTGTAAGGTTGATAAATAAAATTGTTTCTCATTTCTATTCAGTAAAAGATAATATTGAAAAATACCTTGTATTTGAAAGGCCTACTAAAATAGCCTCATGCAAATGACAAAATCCAGGCACAACCTCGTTAAGACAAACCTTAAGGCCATGTCTGGCAGTAGATACTTTCACCTGGACAAAATGACTTTGAGAAAAGTGGTTATGAACCCAAAGTACTTGTAATTAAGTCTAGAGAGAGACAAGCCTCACAAAAATTACAGTGTGGACTTTGGCACATGGATTGGCTGTAATTAACTGCATCAAAAATGCAGTTGAGAGCTGTGTTTGCAAAAGTTCCGCCATGCTAGATTAAGAGACTGACTGAGATGGATAAAAGAGCTCCGGGCTCCCAACTTTCTACAGGTAGCAAGTAGGTGAGAGCTGCTCATATTCAGCAATATTATTTTAGATGTGGTCCAGAAGGTGGAAAAAGAAGGTCATGCCTGAGGCAGAGTAGGGCCATGGAGAACAATGGACTGGGGCGTTATTCCCAGGGAGTGGAGCCAGGACCTAATAAAGGACTGTTCCCTACCCTAGTGGGGAAACTGGCTAATACTGTCCTGTTTCAGAGTGTCTATGGATCAGTTGACACTTATATGCCTCCCAATGTTCCCGTTTTCAAATAGGACCAAACTTGGGACCATCCACCAGTAAGGCTGATACTAACATCAAAGTGTGCAGCCTGAATAAAAGAGAATCCTGCAGAATTAGACCAGGAATGAGAGGCCCTTAGGGTTTTAACCAGTAGAGTCTCTTAATGTTCAAGAGAGATTTTCTTGAAGAGAAAGTTGAAGTTTTCAAGAGAGTTGAAGTTTTCCTCACGAAACATAATTTGAGTAGCTTCAGACATTAATCACATCATGGAGCGGTGAAAACCCCCCCTAACCAGAGATTTATGTTTTTACGTGGCTCACTGTTAACAAGCCTTTTTATACATAGAAGAAACATGAAAGCTCCTTAGGGGTCTGCACAAACTGTCCCTAAAATGGGCCATCTGGAACCCTGTGGTCAGTCACGCCATGATGAAAGCCCTCACTTCCTTAAGTCATTGCCTCCTTTGGGTGAAGAGAGACTGAAAGGCCACAGACGCTAGAGCAGCTCCAGCGCCTCCCTGTCTGTCTGGAGCTATGGCAACTACACGGGTTGCTCTCACACAGGCAAGCGGATCCAAGAATGTGTTGTTTATGAGCATTACTCCCTCAAGGAGTGTTGTGGGGATACTAAAGTGGTAAAAAATAAGAAAAGGGAAACCTAATAAGGAAAAGAGGTTAAATCCTCTACCTCCAGCCACCGGCGCCAATTTTCTCACTTCAGAAAACTTCATTTTTAAAAGCTGTCAAAACATGCCCACTTCTGAATTCTGTGGCCGTCTCTTAGGTAAAAGAACTCACCTCCTTCATATGACATGCTGGGACACAGTTGCTCTAGAAGCAGTTTGGAATCAGAGAAGGATGGTTACCCCATAAATGCCGGGTCTCTTTCAGGAAGTAACACAGGGTGGTTCAGGTTCAGGAGGTGACACTTCTTAGAAAGGTCGCCCTTGCAGACTCATGGTCCTGGGAAGGTCACTCTGATTTGGAGGTTCTCAGCAGATGCCTGTGTCCAGGCTTCTTTGTCATTGATGGCATTGGGGACAAAGAGAGCAGCTGTTTAGCAAGGTCAAACTCCGTTCTGCAACACTGTGAGGAAAATAATACTTCAGACAAATCACATTCACAGCAAAAAAATTCATGGACTTTTGGTTAAATGGAGACTTGCACGGTTATCTTTATTATTGGTTGATTGCTCTTTCCATGATCATAGGTGGGAACAGTTTATTTCCATCTTGTCTTTTTCTACATTCCCCCCAGCTCCGTTTTTAGGGGGTGCTAATCCAATTCTTTGCATTGTGGTAGGGGGAATGTGGAAGAAGAGAGTGGCTGCAATTTTGGAAGGAGTGTGGGTATGGATCTTATTCTCGGTGCAGTTTTTGCAGTAGACTTTCTTTAAAAGCCACATTGAGCTAAGATGTTCAAAACAAACTGATGTGAGCAAGATGGATATACACACTGATTTTGGCAATTTTTAAAAATATTTGAATTTATTAATTAAATGAAATATCAAAATACTCCCAAAAGCCTAAAGTGACATATCTAATTTTTTTAATCGAATTAGACTTTTTGTTCTAATCCTAAAGTTAGACGTGGATTGATTATAGTAACTGTCAGATACCTGATGAGATATGACATATTACTAATACATAAATCTAAAATTAGATATAGTTATGCCTTATGTACAACCACTGTACATATCCTTAATCTTTAGCAATTAATTTTGGATAGATATATTAGATTCTTTTTATTTTAAAATTCCTTTAAAATCAGGAAAATGAATCTATTTTAAGACATTTATTTTTTTATCCAAAAATAAAACTTTCTAAATAAAACATAGGCAGTAATTTATTTGACATTGGCCATAGGTACAATTTTCTATGAAACAAAAGCAAAAATCATTTGGGACTACATCGAAATAAAAAGCTGTTGCACAGTGAAGGAAACCATCAAAAAAACAAGGCAACCTACTGAATAGGAGAAGATATTTGCAAATGATATATCCACTAAAGGGTTAATATCCAAAATATATAAAGAAGTTATACAATTTATGACAAAAAAAAAAACCCCACAAATAATCTCGTTAAAATGGGCAAAGGACCTGAATGGACATTTTTCCAAGGAAGACATACAAATGGCCAAAAGATACATGACAAGATGCTTTAAATCACTAATCATCAGGGAAATGCAAATCAAAATCACTAATCATCAGGGAAATGCAAATCAAAACTACAAATCAAAACTACTATACCTGTCAGAATGGCTAGAATCAAAAAGACAATAAGTGTTGGCGAGGATACAGAGACAAAGGAATCCTCTTGCATTGTTGGTGGGAATGGAAATTGGTGCAGCCACTGTGGAAAACAGTATGGAGGCTCCTCAAAAAATTAAAAAGGATAGTACCATATGATCCAGTAATTCCACTACTGGGTATTTACCCAAAGAAAATGAAAACACTCATTTGAAAAGCTACATACACCCCTGTGTTTTTTGCAGCATTATTTATAATAGCCAAACTATGGATACAACCTACATATCCATCCATAGGTGAATGGATAAAGAAGATGTAATATATATATATATATATATATATATATATATATATATATATATATAAATACAATGGAATATTACTCAGCTACATATATGTATATATGTATATACATATATATGTATATATATGTGTGTATATATATATGTATATATATATGTGTATATATATACAATGGAATATTACTCAGCTACATATATGTATATATGTATATACATATATATGTATATATATGTGTGTATATATATATGTATATATATATGTGTATATATATACAATGGAATATTACTCAGCTACAAAAAAATGAATCTTGCCATTTGCAACAACATGGATAGACCCAGAGGGTATTATGCTAAGTGAAATAAGGCAGACAGAGAAAGACAAATACCATATTATTTCACTCATATGTGGAATTTAATAAACAAAACAAATGAACAAAGAAAGAAAACATATAAAAACACAGACTCTTAAATATAGAGAACAAATTGGTGGTTGCCAGAGGGGAGGTGGGTGGGGGAAAGAGGATTAAGAATATAGACTTACCATGATGCGCCCTGAGAAATGTATATCTGAAACATCATTATATTATATTGTATATCTGAAACTAATATAACATTATATGTTAACTATATTGTATATCTGAAACTAATATAACATTATATGTTAACTATACTTCAATAAATTTTTTAAATAAACCTTTTTTGTTGAAATATTTCAAATTATTTAAAGATGCACAAAAAAAATCTGATTTCTCTGATAACAGTTTAATACTTTAGTGTCTATCCTCCCAGACATTATACCTACCTCCATACATAAATGGACTTTTTTTTAAGACTTTATTTATTTATTTGAGATATATATAGACAGCGTGCATGCATGCACACGAGCAGGGTGAGGGGCAGGGCAAGAGGGAGAAGCAGACTCTTCACTGAACAGGGAGCCTGATGTGGGGCTCTATCCCAGGACCCTGGGATCAAGACCTGAGCCAAAGGCAGCTGCTTAATTGACTGAGCCACCCAGGTGCCCCCATAAATGGACTTTTAACAAGATTTTCTCCCCCTACTTTTCATTGACATTGTTTCCATGTCAGTTTATGTAATTTAATTCATTATTCTAAATAATTATATAGTATTATATATACTAGAATTTATTTAACCATTCCTCTATCAATTGTTTTGTAGAAGATTGTTACTTCTAATTAAATTTATATTACAAACAATGTTGAAAAACAACTATGTAGAAATACATTTGTACTCACTTAGAAAATTCTCTATAGGAAGGATTTCTGGAAATGATATACCTGATTAGACTCTGTGCTTTTAAAATTTTCATAGACACTATCTAATTATTTTCCAAAACCTTTACTAGTTTACAATTGCATCAAAAATAGATAAAATTTTTTTCCAAAATTCCTTTGGATTTTAAAACAAATTTTTATTTATTCATTTAAGAGAGATAGAGTGTGTGTGCACAAGCTGGGCAAGGGACAGAGGGAGAGGGAGAAGCAGAAAGGAACCCAACTTGGGGCTTGATTCCAGGACCCTGAGATCATGACCTGAGTTGAAGGCAGACACTTAATTGACTGAGCAACACAGGCACCCAATGGATTTTTATACAATCATAGAATTCATCAAAAAAAGGACATTTACATACTTCCTTTCCAGTTATTATACAATTTTTTTCCTCCTCCCATTTACTCAGACTCCTGGTCAAATACTGAATGGAACAGTGATAGCAATCATCTTCGTCTTGACCTTTAGTGGGATTGTTTCTATAGTTTACCAGTAAATGTGATACATACTGTGTTTTTTTTGACGATATCCTTTATCAAATTAAAAGAGTTGTTATGGACTGAATGTTTGTCCCCCCCCCCATTCATGTGTTGAAGCCCTAATCTCCAAGGTAGGTAGGGCCTTTGGGAGGTAATTAAGTTTAGAAGATGTCATAAGTGTGAGGTTCCCATGATGAGATTAGTATCCTTGTAAGAAAAGGAAGAGAACAGCTCTCTCTAACCACTGTGCCACCCAGGCACCCCTGAATTTATTTTTTATGTTCAATTTGCCAGCATATAGTACATCATTAGTTTTTGATGTAGTGTTCAACGATTCATTAGTTGCGTATAACACCCAGTGCTTATCACAACACGTGGGATTTATTTCTTTTACTCTTCATCTCCTTGGAAATTTCAGTGAGATTTTGGGGAGAAGGGTAATCCTTTTGGGAGGAGGGGTAGTCTGTTCAGCCTGCCATTTAGATTTCAAGTCTGTTGCTACTATGCACTGTGCACAAAGAACTTGACCCCCACACAAGCATGTCCACAACTGTGGCATTTAGAAACCATTATCTTTTAAGATATACATTATAAAAATATCATATGCATACTATAGACAACTTCGAAAATGCAAAAACATGAAAAGAAAAAGATCCATTGCCCAAACACCTCAAAACAATGATCGTTATCAGACCTGGGTATTTTCTTGTAATCCTATTAAGTATCAGTAATCATATATACATTTATATGTCCTTTTTTGAGAGAGAGAGAAAGACAGACAGATCGCAGGGGGTGGAGGCAGAAGCAGAGCTAGAGGGATAAGCAGACTCCCCACTGAGTGCGGAGCCCTAAGTGGGGCTAGATCCCACGATCCTGAGATCGTGACCTGAGCTGAAATCAAGAATTGTATCCTTAACAGACTGAGCCACCCAGGTGCCCCTGTATATCTTTTTTATTTAGCATTATACCAGAATTCTCTTTTTGTCTTATTGCTTGCTTTGTAATGGTAGTGTCATTTTTTTGGTCACAATTTTCATGATTCTAAAATCTAATTTTTTAAATCTGTTATGGCCTTTGATCTTGTTTATAGCATATCATTTTTCTGTTTTTATGGGGTATTCTACTAGTCCTTGGGTTGTACTTTCTATAAGTAACGATTCCTCACCTTTATCTTTGTATGATATTTTCCATTATTTTCTTTACTGTAGTGTATTTATGTATCCTTGACATGTTATTTTGTTACCATAGGCAGCTCTCCCAAGATGTTCTCTCTTATCTGAATGTGAGTGAATCATCTTGATTCCCTTCTCATTTATCTAAAACCTCAGAATTCAAGGGCTGGGTGCTGGTGTTCCAAATGCTTTTGGAAGCCTGGTTCTGATCTTAGTGAATGAGTCCTGATCTTTCTCCTCAACCTTCACATCCTTCCCTCAACTCAGGCTATAGCACCTCAGCTAAGAGTCACTTCCTTCACTTCCCCCAGTTATCCCCAGCAGCTGGTCACACTCTTCTCTGGCTTCTTTTTTCAAATAATAGTTTTTTAAGATAAAATTCACATACCATAAAACTCTTCATTTTAAAGCATACAATTCAGTGTTTTTTAAGTATATTCACAGTGCTGTGCAACCATCAGCACTATCCAATTTTAGCACACTTTTATTACCCCAGAAAAGAAACCCCCTACCCATTAACAATCCTTCCTCATTATCCTCTTCCTCCCTGATCCCCCTAGTTTCCTGAGAATTGCCAATCTACTTTCTATGGATTTGCCTATTCCTGACATTGCATACACATGGAATCATACTCTATGTGACCTCTTGTCACTTAGCACGATATTTTCAAGGTTTATCCATGTACTATTTATTTATTTGTGTATTTGGGGGGGGGAAAGAGAGAAAGAGACAGAGGAGGGGCAGAGGGAGAGGGAGAGAGAGAGTCTTAAGCAGGCTCTACCCCCAGTGTGGAGCCCACATGGGGTTTGATCTCACAACCCCAAGATCCTGACCTGAGCCAAAATCAAGAGTTGGACGCTTAACTGACCGAGCCACCCAGATGCCCCTATGTACTTTCTGAAAATTGTGGTAAGAATACTTAATATGAAAGCTACATCCTTAACAAACTTCTAAGTGTACAATACAGCATTGTTGTCTACAGGCATGATGTTGCACAGCAGATCTCTAGAACTTATTCATCTTTTACGATTGAAAATCTATATGCATTGATTAGCAACTCCCATTTCCCCCTCCCCAAGCCCCTGGCACACGCCGTTCTATTCTTTGTTTCTAAGAGTTCCATTATATTAGATTCTTCTTAGAAATGGAATCATGCAACATTTGTCCTTCTGTGACTGGCTTATTGAACTTAGCATAATGTCCTTAAATTTCATCCATTTTGTCACACATTATGGGGTTTCCCTCTTTTTAAAGGCTGAATAATATTCCATTGTACTTATATACCACATTTTCTTTATTCAAGTTGTTTCTTTATTCTGTTGTATGGGTAGGCCACATTTTGCATCATCAGTTAATGAACTTTTGGATTGTTTCTACTTTTTGGCTATTATGAATAATGCCACTATGTCTCAGGGGTTTTAAGAGGGGGGAAGATCCCACGGGTTTTGATGCAGGCATTCTTAGATGGGGGTATGGGAGGGGAGGTGTGGTGGGAATCTCCTTAGACCTCTCTGCCCCATGCTCTCACTCGAACAATAGATTTGCCTTCTTTCTCCTTGGCTTCTTTCTTTTTTCTTTTCTTTTCTTTTCTTTTCTTTTCTTTTCTTTTCTTTTCTTTTCTTTTCTTTTCTTTCTTTCTCTCTCTCTTTTTCTTCTTCTTCTTCTTCCCCTTCTCCTCCTCCTCCTCCTCCTCCTTCTTCTTTTAGAGAGAGTGCTTTAGTGAGAGAGAGAACACGAGGTGGGGGTAGGGGCTGAGGAAGAGGGAGAGAGAATCTTAAGCAGGCTCCACACCCAGCATAGAGCCTGATGTGGGGCTCCATCACACAACACCGAGATCATGACCTGAGCCGAAATCAAGTATCGGATGCTTAACCAACTGAGACACCCAGGTGCCCCTCTCCTTTGCTTTCTGTTCCCACAAATCTTTATTTATCATTGAGCCATTTGTGCCTTGCAAGGGACTCTCTGCAGAGCCCGCTTTCTCTTCTAGTCTGGAAGAACAGGAATGGTGAGCCACCATTTTTTGTTACTGGTGAGACACCGGCTTGGGTGAAAGGGTTCTCCCTTCTACAAGAGTTTGCTGCTTTTCTTTGTCCATACTGCTTCCCTCTGTCCCAAATAAGCCTCTCCCCAAACTGAGTAGGAGTCACAAGAATATTTAGGATTTCATGTACTCACCTTCTTCCTCCTTCTCACTTCCCACTGTTCTAGAATGGAAAGTTAGGAGCTTATCCAAATGACATAATTTACTGGTCTCTTTCTTGCCCAGACTGCCACTTTTCAAGCATTATTATACGAAGTTGGCCTTCTCTCTGAGCATTGCTTTTTTCCTTCTGTTTGTAACCTATTTTTGCTCATTTTATTAGTTTAAAGGGGAGGGACATTTTGTGATTTGGCTTTCTTTTTTTTTTCAGAAAGTCTTCAGGTGATTCTCCAAAAACTGTTACAAACTATTTCCTTAATTACTATTTAATAGTCCATGGAGTGAATGGAACATGATTTATTCCAGAATTCCCTTATTTTTTGGACATTAAGTTTGTTTCCCTTTTTGGCTATTATAAATAACGCTTGGAGGAGCAATTTTTGCATAAATCTTTTTGTTTTGAGATCATTTTCTTCGTTTAAACTGCCAGATATGTAATTATCTGACCAAAGAATAAGATGGTTTTTAAGGTCCTTGAAACATCTCTGCCAAATTTTGTCCCCAAAAGATTGTTTTTACTTGCACTCCCAGCAGCATGGGTTAAGTGTGCCTCTTTGATTGAATTTTTGCTCTTATTTAAGCAAAACAAACAACAAAACACATAGCTAACTTCTTGTTAGAATTTATAGCACCATGAGTTAGAAAAAGCATAAAATTAATTGCAATTGCCTTAAAAGGCATAAAGGTGTGACAATGCTATTGTTATTTTGTTTTGTATTTCTGTGTACTTTTTGATGACTACTGTGTATATTTCAATGAAAAAAGTAGAAAGATGCATGTTGGATCAGCCTGATCTAGCAAGTTTGGGTATACTTACGTAGATTTTTCAGAATCTTATCACTTTTTGTTCTCAACAGTTTTGTTGAGGTAGATATCCATACTGAAACCTATAGTACACTGGATTTTTTAAAGTGCACAATTTGATAAATTTGACAGATGTATATGCCCATGAAACCTCAGCACAATCAAGATAAAGAATATTTCCATCATTTCTAAGTTTCTTCTTGGCCTTTGTATTCTTTCCAGATCTTTCCAGCACTCCCACCCCCCATCTGCTTTTTTGTCACTGAAGATTAGTTTGAATTTTGTAGAGTTTTAAAATTAAATCATAAGTTACATGCTCTTTTTTGTCTGGTTCTTTCAATCAGTGTAACTATTTTGAGAGTCATCTTGTTGTGTTTCCAGTTTGAGGCCATCATCAAAGAGTTGCTATGAACATTTGTATACAAGACTTTGCATTGACATAGGCTTTCTCTTCTTTAGGGTAAATACCTAGAAGTGAAAAGTCTGGGTCATATGGTAGGTATATGCTTAACTTCTAAAAAAATTGCCAAACTGTTATCCCAACTGTCTATATCACGTCACATCCTACCAGCAGAGTATGAGAGCTCCATTTCCCCCACATCGTCACCAGCTCTTGGTATGGTCAGTTTTTTTGAGTTCAGACATTCTGATTCTAATGGGTGTATAGTGGCATCCCACTGTGGTTTTAACTGGCATTTCCAACTGGGCTGCTTTGGTGCTCTAAGGATACACAGTGATACAGTGGAATCATTGTGTCCCTTTATATAGTTTTGTGATGCTGGATAAATTATTTAATCTCTCTGTGCCTTGGTTAACTCATCTAAAAAAAATAAAGATGAAAACCATACTATACACTTCAGTAAAGTTGTTATTAAAATTCATGGACGTCATGAATGTAAAATGCTTTGTAAACTACGTAAGTAATAGATATTATCATGATGATGGTTAAATTGCTGTGTGATTTTGGGCAAATCACTTCAACTTATTTGAGGATTATTTCCAGTTCTGTAAATTGAGGCTAAATAAGGTGACCTCTAAGTTTCCTTCAAGTACAAAAATGTTCTTGTCTAAAATATATACTGATGTTCCAATACCACATATATATATAACACATTTATGGAAAAGTACTCCTTACTGTGGAAAAAATGATAGCTAAACATTAAAAAACTATGCATACTTTATAATTTCTTATTATCTTAGCTATGCCAAATTTTAAAATTTTAGCACAGATTTCTATTTTTCTGTGTCTTAGGTGGAGGTGGTTACTAATAAGTCCTTCCTTTGTTTCTGCAATTGCTCTGATCCAGAGAGAAAGAAGTTTTTGCATTTATACACAAGTTCATCCTCTGTATTCTAAATCTTCAAAATAATATGATCATTTCACTAAATATCATGCAGTCAGTTAAGGCATTTTTGTAAAGTTTAAAAAACTCTATCTGCTTATTCAGAACAAGAGCCAGGACAAATTTTGGGATGATAAAAGGCCTAAGAACCACTTCTATTTGGATTTGTATATAAATGAAATCATTTAAAGGAACACCTAATTGGAATTGAGAAAATCAAGGGAACTGTGGTATGGAGCTGTTGGAAGGTTCCAGGCTCCCTATTTTGATAATGTTCTGCCAAGCATCTGTTTTATTGCTTAAAATCAGGTAAACAAATAATAAGAAATTTGATAGGATAGAATCTGAAAGTTGATTTTTAAATTATTAAGAGATTTAAGGATATGGCTTGTTGTACCTCATTAATGTATACCTTAGTTGACTCCAACATATTTATTCCCTGATAATTTTAGTGACTTAATCAATGTATTTTGATGCAATTTAACTGCTTGGTTTGAAATATACTCACAGTGACATGTTTTTTTCTTCAAGTTTTCTTAAATACATTTTAATTTGTCCATATTCCATAGAGTTTAATAGCCATCTCTTAGATTGGAGAGAAATAGCAGCGAGCAGGAGCCAATTCCTTCCTTCATATTCTCTGGTACTTAGCAGATTGAAAGCTGACAAAGTTACACCACTGGTCTCCCATTACTGCTTGAAAATTCTGTTTTCCCAATATTTTATTTCATCATTTCACTGTCTTTAGTTCCAGTATTCCATTTCAGGGCTTGATACCATTGGATTTGTATTTCCAACAGTTGTAGAATTACAATGATGGCTCTAGTTCTTTCTCCCTGCCTATATTCACACCCTTGGCCATCTCACTGCAAGTGAGTGGAGTGACTGCCCATCCCTTAACACTGGGCTCAGCCGCTGATTTTGTTTGGCTAATGGTATGTTAGCTGACCTGACACAAGCGAAGTCTTGAAAAGGGCATCTGTGGCTTGCTCCTGACACCTTGGACATCACCATGAGAATATCTTTGGGCCAGCCTGCTGGAGGATGTGAGAAATGAGGGCAGAGGCAGAGTCACCCTGGTCATGTCCAGTCATCTGGATCAGGCAATGGCCAGCTGACCCCCAGTTGTGTGAACTGGTCCAGCGAAGATCAGCAGAACTGCTCAGCCAATCCTCAAGTCACCCCCAGACACATGAGCAATGAACACAACATTCTCTGTCAGCGACGGTCTGTGACTGTTTCTTGTGCAGGTTATTGTCAGATAAGGACACATTAACCAAGTCCTATTTCTAAGCAACTTCCCTTCACATACATAATATTTTCTTTTTAAACTAAACAGATTATAAAGGTAGAATGGTCTAGAACAAAAAGGTATGGACATCTTTTGGTCAAATTTTGCAAGTATGCTAGGAATCTCCTGTGCTGTTGATAATGAATGAGAAAAAGCTTTATACCCACATTGTTTGACAAGATGGATTGATTAATACCATTGGAACTTTTATTAGGATGAAAAGGTTAAAAGCCAGAGACAGGGTCTGATGCTTTTCTGACTTAAATAAATTCAGGTAGATGTCTGAAAGAAAAGTTGAGTTTCACTGCTAGTCTGAAGAGCAGTTAGATGATACAGTTGCAAGGCAGTGGTTCTCAACCCTGGCTGCATATCAGAAGCACAGGGGGAGAGTTCCAAAAATACCCAGGCCCATCCCAGACCAACTGCATTGCCATTTCTGGGAACGAGGCCCAGGTTTACACGTTGTTTAATAGCTCTCTGGGTTTTCTAATGTGCAGCCCAGGCTGGCAGATGTTACCCCAAGAGGAATGATTACATTATATAGGAGATAATGCTAAACATTTCAGTCTGACCTCAAAAAGTAGGCTTTTCACAAAAAAGGTAGTGCTCGATTAATTCTGTGGTGACGAGGTGCAGAGCAGAATGGTTGTAAGACATGAAACATATGGACATTGACTGGAGGGCCTTTTCTTCCAGCATATGTGGGAACTCACTATCTTGTGAACATTGTCGGTATGTGGGTTTTTTTAAAAAGTTTTTATTTAAATTCCAGTTAGTTAACATACAGTGTAATATTAGTTTCAGGTGTAGAATATAGTCATTCAACAATTCCACACGTCATCTGGTGCTCATCACAAGTGCCCTCCTTGATCCCCATCATCTATTTCACCCATTCTCCCCCTCTGGTAACCATTAATGTATTCTCTATAGTGAAGAGTCTGTTTCTTGCTTGGCCTCTTTTTTTTCCACATAGGAGTGAAATCATATGGCATTTGTCTTTCTCTGACTGACTTATTTCACTGAGCATAATAATCTCTAGCTGCACCCACATCACTGCAAATGGCAAGATTTTATTCTTTTTATGGCTAAGTAATATTCCACTCTGTGTGTGTATATCTGCCCATTTTGTTGATTGGCTTATTTGTTTTGGGGGGTGTAGAGTTTTATAACTTCTTTATACGTTTTGGATACTAATCCTTTATCAGATATGTCATTTGCAAATATCTTCTCCCATTCTGTAGGTTGCCTTTTAGTTTGGTTGATTGTTTCCTTCACTGTGCAGAAGCTTATTTTGATAAAGTCCCAATAGTTAATTTTTGCTCTTGTTTCCCTTGCCTCAGGAGACATATCTAGAAAGAAGTTGCTACAGCCGATGTCTAAGATGTTACTGCCTGAGTTCTCCTCTAGGAGTTTGATGATTTCCAGTCTCACGTTTAGGTCTTTAATCCATTTTGAATTTATTTTTGTGTGTGATGTAAGAAAGTGGTCCAGTTTCATTCTTCTGCACGTTGCTGTCCAGTTTTCCCAACACCATTTGTTGAAGAGACTATTTCCCATTGGATATTTTTTCCTGCTTTGTCAAGGATTAACTGACCATACAGTTGTGGGTTCATTTCTGGGTTTTCTTTTCTGTTCCATTGATCTATGTATCTGTTTTTGTGCCAGTACCATACTGTCTTGATGACTACAGCTTTGTAATATAGTTTGAGGTCCGGAATTGTGATACCTCCAGGTTTGCTTTTCTTTTTCAAGGTTGTTTCGGCTATTCAAGTGTCTTTTAGGGTTCCATACACATTTTAGGATTATTTATTTTAGCTCTGTGAAAAATGCTGTTGGTATTTGATAGGGATTACATTAAACGTGTAGATTTCTTTAGCTAGTATATTCTTCCAACCCATGAACGTGGAATGTCTTTCCATTTCTTTGTATCATCTTGAATTTCTTTCATCAGTGTTTTATAGTTTTCAGAGTGAAGGTCTTTCTTTCACCTCTTTGGTTAGGTTTATTCCTAGGTATTTTAGGATTTTTGGTGCAATTGTAAATGGGATTGATTCCTTAATGTCTCTTTCTGCTGTCAGCATGTGTTTTGATTGAACAATTTCTACCTGTCTTGTTCAGTGGAGCACACGGTTTAACAATCTCTTAACTTTCCAAAGATTTTCATTAACAGTTGCTCCTTGAGCCCCTCAGTCTACTTCCTCCAAGAATGTCCTAACAAGAGCTGAAACAAAGAAAAGTATGGTGCCTCTAGAAATCAAGAAGTGCAACAAAGATTATGGGTTTGGAAAATGGCAATTATGATTTCTGTCTCCTTAGCAGGTTGAGCTGGTGTTTGAATACTTCTAATGGTTGTATTACTTGCTAGGATAAGAATTCTAGCTCTAAATTCAGATAAGCCTGGATTCAAAAGCTGGTTTTTAACTTACTAATTTTAGTTTCATCATTTTAAAAATGGGATAATAATGGTCACTTCCTCAAAAGGTTGATGGGTGTATTAAATAACATGACGCAGACAAGTGTCCCTCACAGTTCTTGGCACATGGTAGTACTCAATAAATGTTACTTATAATAATTATAATAGTTGTTTTAATTACTATTATAAGGCAGTTGGTTCTATTTTATACTGTTGGGCATCTCTGTATGATATTTAAGCCATTATATATTTTCTCAGAACTTCCTATAACTATAGTCATATTCTAAAGTATTGGGAGTTAGGACTTCAACCTATGAATTTGGGGCAGGGGCACACTAAGCCCATAACAAAAAGCTTCAGAATCTCCTCCCAGAGTTTGAATCCGGAGCACAGTGACCAAGGCCAGAACATGTCAAAAGCTGATTCACTATGACAGGGTGTCTTGGCGGGTCTTTCCATTGGTACCCAGGGCTGCCCTGACTTGACTTCTGTCCTTCATGAGACCCAGTCCTTTGCTTTCTCTTCTTTTCTATGAGCAATCCCCATTTCATTGTGATACATTTGTTTCTTTTCCCTTTAAGCTAGCCAGAGTCAACTTCTCTTGCTTGCAATAAAACAACAACAACAACAAAAACAAACCCCTCTCACTGACACATACTACCAAGTCTGTTCCCCAAATGTGACTCTAGACAACTTGTGCTGAAAGCCGGCATCATCCCTTTGAAGTCTTGCTACCAGAACCAACAAATTCTCAATTTGAGTTGGACTGAAAAAAAACTCCCTAATTGTGTATGTGTGCCTGCATATATTTTGCTTTACAAGTGAATTAAATACTTATATGCTTAATTGTAATCTGTTCAAAGAGTATGTGCTGTGAAAGGATTAGGAGAAAGTGCTCATTTAAAAAAAAAATTCTGTTGGGGCGCCTGGGTGGCACGGCGGTTAAGCGTCTGCCTTCGGCTCAGGGCGTGATCCCAGCGTTATGGGATCGAGCCCCATATCAGGCTCCTCCGCTATGAGCCTGCTTCTTCCTCTCCCACTCCCCCTGCTTGTGTTCCCTCTCTCGCTAGTTGTCTCTTTCTCTGTCGCATGAATAAATAAAACCTTTACCAAAAAAAATTTCAGTTTATCACCGAAAACCCTTAATTTTTTTGGTTTAGTTAACAGTTGTGAAAATTACCATGATGAAGACCAGGAAAAAAGTCAGGTTATGGAAAAGTTGGGTTAAGCTGATGAAACACAAGTTCTGTGTGCAAGAAACATGTTGCTTGGGAATAAAAGGTTTCAACTGAAAGTCAAACCCATAATGCTTGATTCACAGGGTAGTGACTCTGACAGAGACTACTATTTATACTCAATGTCCATTCCCCCCACCCCTTTTTATGGTATTAGACTATTTTAGCTGGGCACCTGGCCACCCAGAATAAAGACAACATTTCCCAGCCTCTCTTACAGCCAGGTGTGGCCGTAAGACTATATGCTATAAGATGGGATACAGTACAGTGATATGGGCAGCTTTTAAGTTTTGTACCCTGCCCTTCCCTTTTATTTCTTGCCATGGCTAATTATGGATCTAGTGGGCTTTCTTAGATGATGCAGACAGGGGCAACACTCCAGAACAGCCAAGAGAGAAGGAACATGGCCATCTGCTGATTTTATGGGGCAGACCCTTGGTACCAGCTTGGATAAGGGTATCCTTGTGTGATGGAGAAAAATAAGCTTCTCTCTTGTTTTGGACTCTGTATTTTGGTTTAACCTGCAGAGTATTGTGTCCTATCTGATACAGGGGCCATTAATATGCTTTCTATTCTTGATTAAGTATGGGGGTAATAGTGGAAAATGAGAATATAACCAAATTAGAACTGTTGGTAATGAGTTGTATTCAATGTGCTCAGTGAACAATGAACATGTATGATACTCAGTTTTATCACATGTTGAAAGTGAGAGGAAGGCCCTCAACTTCAGTAAAAAATGTTATATTATATATTTCAAGTTCTCTTAAAAAAATGCCAGTAAAGACTGTTTCCGTGATTTCAAGAGGTTTGCCAGAGTAGTTTGTATTGCAGTCGAGTGGGTTTTGTTAATGGCCTGATCCTATTGCTCCAGAGCCAAAAACAACTTAATTTTTTAATGTTGAAGAGAAGAAAAGAGAACTTCTTAAGAAAATCAAACTCTGGTGCAAACAGCTCTATCACAGTGTATATAACTACTTTCAAACATCAAATACTCGATTTTCTTCCGTCTTCAGAGGAAAAAAAAATAATGACATCATATTGGGCGCATTTTAAAACCACATACATATGCTGTAACAGAAGTGGGAATGCTTTCCAGAGTCAAATGGAACCAAAGAATGGAAACCATTTGCCCCTAACTTCCAACTCGAAGCATACAACAGTCCAGCTCTTGAGTGTGGTATGTTCCTTGATTTAGTCTTTGACAGAATGCTGAAAGTTGTCCTCAATTGGAAGTATCTCCATAATTTCAATCCAAATATCCAGAGCCATTTGTCAGGGCCATAAAACATTTTCTTCCAGTTCTGATGACCTATAATTGTGAGTTCGAATTTTCTTATCTAGCGGAACAAAGAATGAAAAACAAAACCACTTGAACTTGGAACCTAATCTAATACTTTAGCTATCCATTTTTGAAGTTGATGTAGATTTTTGGTGAAAAGATGGCAAATGTTAAAGTCTTTCTCACAATTACATATGTTCTCTTTAATACTCTCATGTTTGCTTTTTAAAAAATTACCTAAAATGGACGGCCCCTATCTCCATCCAGTGTCTAATAAAAGGAACTTGTGTTCCAAAAGTTAAAGAAAAACTACTTCTTTTCTCCAGAGCTTACATTTTCAGATTCCTTAGGGTTAAGATTCTTAACTGGGGCCCATCAGTGAATTTATGAGTCTGTGAGTTCACTCGCTGAAACGAAGGTCAAAATTTTGAGGAGGCAGATCCATACTTTTCATTGGATGCACACAAGCATCCACAACCCCGAAATAGATTAAGAGCCTATAAGGTATTGGATAATAGACACTAAATCAGAGTTTAATATAACCGGACTCTGTACCATTAAAAGATTAAAACAGCTTAATCCTTTTGGAATGACAAAAGCAGAACATCTATTGCAACAGCCCACGGTTTTCAAAACCTTGCTATTTTTCCTCAGTTGTACAAAGCCTTGCTTGCTCTCCGTGATACTGAAGCCAGAGCCTTGCAGCGGCTGCTTAATGGAGAGTAAAACTCAAGATTGAAAGAAGAGTTTGATGTTTACTGCATTAGTTTCGAAGTCCAGCTGTAAATATACTATAGTTGAGAAATGGAGCAATATAATCTTTTCAAGCTTGAAAAAACAGTGATGCAGAGCCAAAGACTTTGAACTGTTTGCTTGTTTAAGAAGAAATCTTTTTCAAGATTTGATTACCACTAACTCAGACAACTTTTTCATCACTAAGTCCTTTCAATTCCATATCATGTGTTTCAAATTTTGTCTGCATAACTTATTTTTGTTCTACTTTTCTGTCAAAAACAATGTGGAAATCCCAGGTTATATAATTGAGGACTTGGAGAGGCAATATACATCTAGCCAACCAAAATAAAATGAAAGCTATTATCATGAAACATGCTTAAGGAAGTCTATCCTTTGTTCGGGTAAGAGTGCCAACATTGGTGATGTTAGAATGAAGTCAAAGGAAACTAAAATGGGTTTTCCTTAATGCAAGCATGTGCAAAATCACTCTTTACCATACAGATGAGCCGTAAAAATATTTGTATGTTTTTAGATACCCATACGCACAAATCAATTTTAAATAAATAATAATGTATTGTATTTATAATATACCTAGAAGCTGAAATCATTCTATTCATCTTCCTTATTTGGGTTTATTATCATACCCATTTGACAAGTCAAGTGAAAGCCTCTCTGCATACCCTTTCTGTATATAGAGCATACACCAAAGTGCTAATTTCTTTCTTCCTGGTCTCAGGTTGATCATGCAATTCTTTTGAGTTACTGTTAGAAGGGAAATGTTGCATGGCTTTGAACTAGTGTCTCTTCTGTCTATAGAGTTCTAAATTCACATGCGGGTGTTCCAGGAAGAGGAGGTTACCAATGTGCAGAGTTGTGAAGAGTCCACAAGAAGATAAGGCAATTTAGATTTCTTTTTTTTTAAGGTTTTAATTTTTATTTATGTTTTTTTATTTTTTTAGATTTTATTTATTCAACAGAGAGAGATAGCGAGAGAGGGAACATAAGCACGGAGGAGTTAGAGAGGGAGAAGCAGGCCCCCTGCTGAGCAGAGAGCCCGATGCGGGGCTTGATCCCAGGACCCTGAGATCATGACCTGAGCCGAAGGCAGACGCTTAACAACTGAGCCACCCAGGTGTCCCGGCAATTTAGATTTCTTTGTGAAGGGGACAAGAGAGGAGTAGGAGACTCTTTTGATAGCCACTGGATAGAATAAGGAAAACATTCCTCTGTGGGGTGGCAATGCAGAAAGGCTGACCATTACTGGACTGGCTATTGTATAAAATTGACACAAAAATGCTTAATAAAGAGAAAATGAACAGCATATGGACTCTGGTTGAGGCTTCGTGAAAACACTCAGGGAAAGAAAGAACAAAGGGTAATCTTTCCAGTGTATATGGAAGAAGTAAGATGTTTTCCTAAATTTTTCTATCACTGTCAGCGTTTTGGATGGAAATATGCTGTAGGAAAAAGATTAGCTCCAGTTCGCTCTGAAAGAATTTTCCCTGCAAATAATCCTGTGTGTTTTTAATATGTCGGGTTACATTGCCAATCAGTTCTATTTGGTAATTTTCAATATGATCTCTTTTTAACCCATGAATTATTTAGAAGTGGGTTTTAAAATTTCTGAATTTATTGATTTCTTGGCTCTCTTTAGCTATTGATTGCATCTGTAGTTTTCATTGTTTTTTTGTTGAGTTGTGCTTTGTGATCAAGTGTTGATCAAATTTTGAAAATGTTTAATGTGTGCTTGAAATTAATATCTATATACCATATTTATTTGTAGGACTGTATACATATACAGTGTATATATACACATATGTATCAGTTATGTCGAGCTTAATAATTCTGTTCAGATTTTCTCTATTTCTACTTAATTTTTATCTACTCAGTCTGTCTCTAAGGAAGGTATGTTAACCTTTTTCCACTATGATCTATATGATTTTCCACTATGATCTAAATTGTTACCCACTTCACTGCCTACCACCTCTTGTTTTTCTGCTTATTTTTTGTTGCATGTATTTTGAAGTTATGTTTTCAGGTGGATACAGACTCACCCTGGTAAATTTATCACTAAGTAGCTCTTGATCCTTAATAACACCGTTTTATGCTTAAATCTGTTCAGAATATAAGCTTTTCTTTGGTTAATATTTATCCAGTGTTGTGGTCATCACTGGTAGCTCAACCAGCATCTATTTATCCCTCATCTAGTAGAACCAGAACCTCAGTTTTGTTCAGGTAGCCACCTCTTTCTCACACAGCCAAGAGTCTCAGGTGAAGGTTTGATTGGCTTAAGGGTGAGTCCCTTCTGTTTTTCAGTTGATTGATTATTGGGCATGAGATCCAATGCTGGCCAAAATGAAGCATGTGGGTAGGTAGGGAGTCTTTGGGAAAGTGTCCTTCTTCTGAGCAAGAGCCATGGTCTCTTATTTCCACCTGGATATTGCTGTTTCTGGTATGACACCCAGAATTGCTGCAACCATCTTGTTACAAGCCTGTAATCCAACACAGGGATGTCAGAGCAGAGAGATGGAAAGGACCCGTGTCCTTCATTCAACCATTTGCCTAATTTCTTTTTGTGTATCCTTTTAATTTTTTAAAAAGATTTTATTTATTTATTTATTTGACAGAGAGAGAGAGCAAGAGAGAGAGCACAAGCAGGGGGAGTGGGAGAGGGAGAAGCAGGCTTTTTGCTGAGCAGGGAGCCCAATGCAGGACTTGATCCCAGGACTCTGGGATCATGACCTGAGCTGAAGGCTGATTCTTAACCGACTGAGCCACCCAGGAACCCTATCCTTTTAATTTTTATGTGTTACTGTTAATTTAAGAATAAATGTATCACACACAGTTATTCTTACCAGTTACATTTCATTGAAATGAAAATAGAATTTATTGAGATGATAATTGCATATAGGACAACTATTTGCATTGAAATGTTTTCAGCTTTATTTTGAACTGAGCTGGAAGCAAAAGAATATTTGACCAGGTCAAAGATCCATTGTGAGAGGTGGGATTCACACCCCTACACATTTAGTGGTACAATAACTAAGAAGAGTAGAAGGCTGTGCAGCACATATTATGTTTTCTAATACACGGAACTGTTGCTTTTCTTTAAGGCAGAAGTAAGAAAGATCCAGGCTAAGATTTATCCCCAGAGAATGTTCTCTAACCTAACATGGTGTGTTACATGATAGCCTTGTTTCCTACTATTTGCCTACTCATTCATCCAAACCAGAACAGACCAGTAGAGGACAATCTATTCCTGCTACCCTTCTGTCACCGGTACTACCTGAGGCAGGCATTTCACTGGCTCTCTCCACTGCACACTTCCCCACTGAGTACTAGCTACATGGGCTGGGTATGATGGAGCCCCCATACTGTAGTCTCCATAGGACCCAAGGAAATCAGCATAAATCCGTCCCTTATTTAGTTCCTCAGGGATGGATATAGTTAAGCCTAAGACAGTCTATATTGTCATTACCTGAGTCAGTTCAATCAATGAGAAGCCCAGACAGTTTACTCAGCGGCTTGTGGAAGTGAAACTCTTCCAAATGGAGTGGTGTGAGGATCAGACCGTTGGAATTCCTGCAGCTGTTTTGCAGCCATGAGGGAACCCAGTGGACAATAAAGCCAACATACAGTAGAGGGACAGCCAACATAATTTCAGACAATAAAGTTCAAACACTAATGAAAGTTTACTTGAAGAGCACTCTACCTTTGGACTTTGGTTACATGGCCCAATAAATTCCCTTTATTTTAAATGCTACTTTGAATTAGGGTTTCTGCTCCACAACTAAATGCGTCTTAGTTGGTGCTGACTGTGGTGCCAGGCAACAGGCTTGCAGAGAAATGTATGAAGTCCAGGACTGGTTATTCAGCCACATGGTAACATAGTCAATAATAACTTGGTTTTTATTATTGCAGCTGATTAACTGCTTCCTGATGTCTTTTGTGTCTACCCTACATTGTATTATCTCTCTTACTTTTGATGTGGTCCCTACACATTTGTGCTCCTTCTTTTTGTTCATCCTTGGTGATCTGGCCAGACATCTTTCCTTGGTTCTCTAAATTGCCTTTCAGAACTTTGCACAGTTCTGCTTCGCCAATTTGGCGGGCTGTTCCCTGTCCTGCACTTCCCATATAGTTTGTTCACCTGCCAAAATTGTTTGTTTAAAGAGCATCCAGCTCTTCTGGACTCCTTTCTTCCCATCAGGTCTTTTTTTTTTTTTTCCTTGTCAGTGCCCTACACTTGTTGAAATTTGCTTTCCCAGAACTGATTACTTTTCCCTCATCAGCTTCTTTCCTTTTCCTTAGGAAAGGAATTTTTTTTTATTACTTTCACAGAAGTTTCAATTCCCTTTTAGGTCTTTATTAACTCTGCCATTATTGAAAATTGAATTAAAAAGGATTTTTGCCTTATGATGCATTTTTTAACAAATAATTATCTCCAGTGTATTTTAAATCTATTTCACAGTTTGTGGTTGACCCATTTTCTACAGCAAATATCAGGGAAGTTAGAAACCTGTCTGATCACCACATTGGGATATTAGGATTCCTGTCCTCGTATAATTCTGTGAGGGGTAAAATAAAGCAGATGTAAATATGTGTTTATATTGTTTGCTTATCTTAAAGTCACTCTAGTAACACATCTCAAAAATTAAAAATTAAATTATTACTATAATACCAGGAGCCAAAGCAATGACTTTTATTTTTTACACATCTTCTCCCCTGCCTCCCCCCACCTATACCCCATACACACACACTCACACACTGACATTATTTCTATGTGTTCTTGGGGGGAAAAACCCAGCTGTTTAAGAGGTGGTTGCAAAATTCTTCTGAGGGGAGAGAAATGTCTTTTTAGTAAAAACAATTTAAGGATCATTTTGATTGTGGAAAGATAGTCCTTAGGATTTGTCCTGGATGGGTTCAGAGTGAGGCAAAGAAAATTAAATGGCTCTATATAAGAGAAATAAGAAAATTGTAAGTTATCTGCTAAAGTAGCTATAATTATTCCCTACCCCATCCCTGGCCTGCCACATGCATACCTCTTTGCCACGTTGACTTTGCCCCTCACTCTGTCTAGTGGAGACCCACGACTTGCTTTGAATGCAGCAGAAGAGATGGTGTAGTAGTTTTTTCTAGGGTTCAAGAACCCTTGTGTACATGTGCTTGTGCTCTTAGACCCCAGCCCAACCTCCATGTGAACAAACACTGGCTAGCTTGCTGGAGGATGAGAGATTGCATGGCAGATTCAAGTCAGCCCATTTGTCCCAGCTGAGGCCCTAGACATATGAAAGCCCAGCTACTACAAGCAAAACTAACCTCCCTCTGACAGCAGAGGCATGAGGGTGCCAGCTGAGTCTAGTCCTAATTGCTGACCAGAAGAATCAGTACCTAAATAAATGGTTGTTCAGAATGGTTTGTTAAACAACAAAAGCTAATTGATATGGAAATATTTAAATCTCTGAGGATAGCGTCACGGGAAGAGGTGCTAGGAATGGGGAGAGCCTATGGAAAAGGAAAATCGGTGGTGAGGAAGAAAGAGTCTGACAGAGCAGACGACGTCAGTGAGAGGTTGACTGTGAGAATGGCTGGGAAGCAGAGCTGAGGTTGGTATTACAGAGTAAGCTTTCTTTGGTCCTGCCCTAACCCCAGAATCTTCCGCAAACGACTCCTACTCATGTTTGCCTTGGATGAGTGGTATTTTTCAGAATCAAAGAAAATGGGTTGTGTTTCATATCTGTGATCATAAGGGTATGAAGGGAGGAAGGAAAGGGGAGTATTTGTCAGAAGTGAGACTTGGGTGAACTGAACGTGTAGAGGAACCAAGCAATGACTAGAATCATGCAGTAACTCGGAAAGATATGTCACACCCAAGAATTCCTGGAAATATTAAAAGTGTTGAGGTTTTTTTGCTCTATGTAGGACCAAGCCAATTTTATCTAATTAGGGCATAAGATCACCCCCACAAACCAGAGAACTTTCAGCCACCAGGATC
This sequence comes from Ailuropoda melanoleuca, assembly GCF_002007445.2. Classification (NCBI taxonomy): domain Eukaryota; kingdom Metazoa; phylum Chordata; class Mammalia; order Carnivora; family Ursidae; genus Ailuropoda; species Ailuropoda melanoleuca. The sequence continues at coordinate 24,684,138 of NC_048232.1, forward strand.
CATCAAGCTATAGGCAGTTTCTGTCTGCCATATATAATGTGTCTTTTCATTTGTTTCAAAAGCATAAGGTGGCTGCCAAAAACATTGTATGGCACACCAGTTCAGCTCTGGCATTGGTAAGAAGTCATTTGCATTTAATACATCAACCACTGTAAAAAGCCAGGCAACAGCAAAACAAGTGCAAAGTTAAAACTGAATTCCTGGATATATTTGAGGTAAAGGGAACAATGCAGGCAAGATACAGAAGCAGGACAGTCCAGCATATTTGGGGAAGACAAACAGTTTAGTTTGGCTGAGTATAGTGGGCAGTTGTTTGAAATACCATATGATGTATTTTTCCTCCCTATTATTTCCAGAGTCGGGTTTTTTTTTACTTGTTTGTTCGGTCAGTTGGTTGTTTTGAAAACCCTGCAGCCTTCCCTCCATTAAACGAAGAAGCTGAAGATAATTTTTTACAGGGAAAGGGAGACTGAACACTATCCAGAACAAAGTCCTTGTTCAGCTTTGAGTTTCAAACTAGGTTTTTAAAATAAAGTCTGTAGATAAATAACAGTCTCAAAAAATTAGACTTTCAAATACTCTGCAGTGCTAGAAAGTCAAAAGACTGGTGGCTTTGGTGCAGTGACTGGGACGGGGTCTGAGAGGGACTTCTGGGGTCCTGGTGATGCCCATTCATTGAACTGTGTGGTCTTGATCTTATATGGATGTGTTTGCTCCGAGAATATTCACTGAGCTATACACTAATATTTGTATAAATAAATAACTGAATGAATAACCAATAGGAAAAAATGGAGTTTCAAGCAGTAGAAGAATGTTTTCTCAAACTTCTTGGAGCAGAGTTTTTATTTAAAGAACCAAAGTTTGGAGAGGTGACCTCAGAAAGATGAAGAATACCATTAGAAAAAGTGCCTGCCCCACAGAGGAGAATGAAACGCTTCTACTTTGGGAGGGGATGCCTGGGAATGCAAGGAAGAGAAGGGGAAGAGGTTGCCCATGAGCGCTTGGCCCACTTGGGATTTTGAGGGAAACAAAAAATATTAGAGATAGCCTGGGTGGGAGCAAGGCTCAGAGATGTTCCAGTGTCAGCAGAGCACTCTAGACGAAGACGCCCCAGCACACCTGGCTGGAGGGGACGTCAGGGCAGCCTCACAAGACCCCCTCCCAGCTCTATGGTGCTGGGAAAGTCGCCAGCACATCCCAGCCCTCCAGGAGGGCCCAGCAGTCTCAGAAGAGGCCAGATGCCAAAAGAGGCTGGGGGTCCTCAAGAGAAGCTGCTGAGATGGTGGGCTCTTGACTAGGATCCATGAAGGACTCCAGGCATCAGCACAGTTGCCAGCACAACACCCCATACCCCAACCACACGTCAGCCACCAACACAAGATGCCCAGCAACCATGACAGCCCCAACTCCCTGCAGTGTGATAAGGAGGCAGACTGATGATGAGACAAACAGGGCGACATAACTTACCAGGAGGTTTCTTACCTGGCACCTCCCAGGAATCCCTCTGCCTACAAGGTGACAATGAGGGAGGGAGATTTGAAAGTGGGGGAACACTCAAGAAGGGGGCAAACCCTGAAAGATGGAGGAGCTATTCTAAATCAAGAGAGGCTGGACACTTAATTGGCAGAGTCAAGTTTTTCAACCATCAGTAGAAAGACATGTAAAAAATCGAAGGAAGTTACATAAATTTTTGCAGATCTGAGTCAACATATGTGGATTTTTTTTTTTTTTTTTTTTGGTACCAGAGTAATATGGAATATATTTGAAAGAGAATAGTGGGAGAGAAGACTGGAGAGGTAGGTTGAAATTAGAACATTAAAGTATTCTTTAAAGGAAGGGAAATCAAAAACATTTATGTCAGTTTCCCTGGTCTCTGAACAGAAGTGCCAGGACTATATCTAATAATCTAAGAATTTATTTAGAAGGTTATTTTTAAGAAGGTTTTCTCCTAGAGGACATTTTGCTAAGTGAAATAAGTCAGTCACAGAAGGACAAATGCTGAATGATTCCACTTCGATGAGGTTTTCCATGACTATTCTAAAACAGTCAAACTCATAGAAGCAGAAAAACCAATAGTAGTTGCCAGGAGCTGCGGCTGGGAGGGAATGGGGAGATGGTCAATGGATATAAAGTTTCAGGTATACTACATGAATAAGATCTAGAAACTGCTGTACAACATACTGCCTATAGTTAATAATACTATAAAGCACAATTCAAATTTGTTAAGAGGGTAGGTCTCATGTTAAGTGTTCTTACCACACACAAACACACATGCACGCACGCACAACACAAGAAAACTTTGGAAGACATTAGGTATGTGTCTTACCTTGACTGTGGTGCTGGTATCATGAGTGTTCGCATATGTCCAAATTCATCAAATGGTACACATTAAATATGTGGAATTATTTTGCATATTAATTAAAACTCAGTAGAGTTGTTTTTTTAAAAAAAGAATAAATTGAGGATTTTCCAATGCTCACAAGGGATTCCTCATTCCTTCTTTGGAACATCAGTCTTCTGCCCAAAGGGCATAAATAGAAATGTGCTTTCTCAGGAAATTATTAACAGTATTATCCCAAAACGAAAATCTCACACAGCTACAGTCCAGGGCAGGCCCGTCTGAGCTCCGCTGGGCTCACAAGCAGAATTTGGAGAGCTCTGAGAAGATGGACTGCAAATCTTGGCACGACCACATCTGTCTTGCACATTTCTCTGAGGCATTCATTGGCAGAGAAGAAAAGACTCTCCTTTACACCTTCAAGTTTATTGTTTTAGCTCATAATTAGTTCGGATTAAGAGAATAACCCAAATAAACTGACCTCAGAGATTACAGCGTGTTAGCTTGTCTTCTGTTTTAAATCGGCCTCAGCAGATGTTTATTGCTTCAACAAGATGGTGTAATGAAGATGATCCCTTTATGTTTTACACCTTGCAAGTGAAGGTTGGGAACAGCCACCAAAGCTTTAAAAAGTGACACATTTCCTTCAAGTCAAAACCTGGGTCTAACTATGAGATCTCCCGATGTGTGCACAACACGCCAGCACAATGAGGTTTAGTTGGTGCTACCACTGCCCTGCAGCGGAGGGGCATAAAGCGGGAGGGGAAGAGTGTGGAGAAGCAGATAGCGGCATTTGCAAGCAGTCAGGAAACCGGTCTGGCTTTACACGACTATTTGTTTCTAAGTTTGGACTGCGTCCACAATGCAAATTGCACAAATTCTCCCACCGAAGAAAGCGTTCTGATAGCTCCAGCACAAACTTTTCAGAGGCCTTCAGCCTCCTTTTCTCTCTGAAAGTACAGTATTGTACACGGTGGTTGCAGAAAAGACACATTTGCCCTTTAGCACAACCTAAACATCACGCAGTGGAACTTATGAGAGTTATGCTCATTTTTTTAGGCCATTTTGGTACTATTAGTGGCACAGTTGCAAGGCCTTACTGTTTTTCCAAAAGTATGACTATACGTTCTTAAATGCCTAATTTGCACTCACTGAATCACACACTGGGAGAACTTGGCTCATTCAGAATTTAAAATATACTGAACCTACTGAAGCAGCTTGAGGGGATTCTTTGTCTATGAGTCAGTGACCATGAAGCTGTTGGAATGTTTAGGGAACAGAGGTCCTTCTAGAGAGATGGTGTGAGTGTACCTCTAGTCCACCACTCTGCTGGTAAGGATGCCTCAAACCACCTTTTCTAATTATAGATTTGAATAGTTAGGTCTTAAAAATCACTGTATCTAATTCAGCAATTCCACTCCTGCATCTATACCCAAAAGAACTCAAAGGAAGGACTTGAACATGTATTTGTACACGCATGTTCAGAGCAGTAGCCAAATGATGGGAATGACCCGAGTGCCCATCAGTGGGTGAATGGTTAAACAAATGTGGTATACACATACAATGAAATAGTATTCATCCATGAAATGGAAGGCAATTCTGACACATGCTACAACATGGATAAACCTTGAAGACACGCTGAGTGAAATACACCAGACACAGCAGACCAAATACTGTATGATTCCACCTATATGATGTTCGTAGAGCTGTCAAATTCATAGAGACAGAAAGTAGAATGGCGGTTCCCAGGGACTGGGGCAGGGGAGGAGAACGAGGAATTACTGTTTAATGGGGGCAGAGTTTCGGTTTGAGGTTCTGGAGATGGATGGTGGTGATGGTTACACAACAATGTGAACGAACTTAATGCCACTGAACTATGCATCGAAAATGGCCACACTGGTACATTTTATGTCATGTACATTTTAGCACTATAAAAAACATTAAAAAAATAACTGTACCAAGGGCGTCTGGGTGGCTCAGTCGGTTAAGCATCTGCCTTTGGCTCAAGTCATGAACCCAGGGTGCTGGGATTGAATCCTGCATTGGGTTCCCTGCTCAGCAGGGAGTCTGCTTCTCCCTCTCCCTCTGCCCCTCTGTCCCCCATCCCCACATGCTCTCTCTGAAATAAATAAAAATCTTTAAAAAAATAACTGTACCCCAAATATAATGCTGACTATAGCCTTCTAGATAAATTGCATTGAAATTCATACAAATTTGAATTTAAAAAGTCATCATGCCAGTAGAAAGAGCATGAGTCTCAGAGATCTGTCAGGAGGGAAAAAAGCATTCAGACAAGATGGCTGATGATCTGACATAACCCAAAGAAATAATGAAAACTCATATCAATTAAAGCAACAGTATTGATGAAAGAAACCTCTTACCCTAACCAAGTGGATAGACTAAGACTTATCCAACATGGTACCCTCTGGCTCTATGGGACTAGTGAACCGTTGAATTGTGGCTGGTCTGAATTGAACTGTGCCGTAAGTGTAAAATACACATTGACCGCAAAGATTTAGTGAAAAAGAAAATGTAATGTATCGATAATTTTTATATTGATTAAATGTTTAAATGAGAATATCTTGGATGCATTGGGTTAAACATCAAATTTAATTTCACCTGTTTTAATACTTTCTAATAGGGCTACTAGAAATTTTATTTTATTTATGTTTCTATGTATTTGTTACTTTTTAAAAAAGTTTAGGTATTTACTTATTTAAGTAATCACTACACCCTGTGTGAGGCATGAATTCACCACCCTGAGATCAAGAGTGACATGCTCTTCTGACTGAGCCAGCCAGGCACCCCTGCATTTGTTGCTTTTTAATTGAGATATAATTGACATACATTTATTAGACTCAGGTGTACAACATAATGATTCAATATTTGTATAAATTGTGAAATGATCACCTCAATAAGTCTGGTTAACATTTCACCACACATGGTTCCAACAATTTTTTCTTGTGATGAGAACTTTTAATATCTTCTCTCTTAGCAACTTTCAAATATAAAACACAGTATTTTTAACTATAGTTACTATGTTGTACTTACATCCGTATGACTTATTTATTTTGTAACTGAAAGTGTGCTTTTTGACTCCCTTCACCCATTTGACCCACATCCTACCCTCCGCTTATAGAAACCACCAGTCTGTTCTCTATCTATGAGCGTGGGTTTTTGTTGTTGTTTAGAGTCCACATATAAGTGAAAGCATATGGTAGCTGTCTTTGTCCATCTGTCTTGCTTCACTTAGTGTGATGCCCTCAAGGTCCATCCATATTGTCACAAATGGCAAGATTTCACTGTTTTTTATGGCTGAATAGTATTCCATTACACACACACACACACACACACACACACACACACCATTTTCTTTATCCGTTCATCCAACAATGGACAACTTAGGTTGCTTCCATAGCTTGGCTATTATAAATAATGCTGAAATGAACATGGGGTTGTATTTATCTTTTTGAATTAGTGTTTTTGCTTTCTTCAGATAAATACTCAGAAGTGGGATTGCTGGATCATGTGATAGTTCTAATTGTTTGAGAAAACTCCACATACTTATCCAGTTTTTATTTCCACCAAACAGCACATGAGGGTTCTCTTCACAGTCTCATCAATATGTGTTATCTTTTTGATACTAGCTGTTCTGATAGGTGTGAGCTGATATCTCATTGTGGTTTTGATTTCATGTGCCTGATGGTTAGTGATGTTGAGCAGAAACATTTAAAATACAGAGTGGCTTGTCTTTCATTTCTGTGGGTCAGCACTGCTCTAGAGGTGTACCAGGGCGCTTCCTGGTATAACAGAATAGAGGTAGAGTTCATTTCATGGTTGTGGATTCATTCTCTAATGTATGAGACCAGCATTATTTGTTACTTTTTTTTTTTTAAAGATTTTATTTATTCGACAGAGATAGAGACAGCCAGCGAGAGAGGGAACACAAGGCAGGGGGAGTGGGAGAGGAAGAAGCAGGCTCATTGCAGAAGAGCCTGATGTGGGGCTCGATCCCATAACGCCGGGATCACGCCCTGAGCCAAAGGCAGACGCTTAACCGCTGTGCCACCCAGGCGCCCCTATTTGTTACTTTTAAGACTTTTTCGTTCTGCCAATTTTTTCTCATGCTTGTTACTTTCTATTCCTTTTTTTTTGTTTTAATTTAAATTCAATTAATTAACATATAATGTATTATTCGTTTCAGAGGTAGAGGTCAGTGATTCATCAGTCTTATATAATACCTAATACTCATTATATCACATGCCCTCCTTAATGTCCATCACCCAGTTACCCCAACCCTCCACTCCCCTCCCCTCCTGCAACCCTGTTTTTTCCTATGATTAAGAGTCTCTCATGGTTTGTCTCCCTTTCTGATTTTGTCTTGTATTATCTTTTCCTGTCTATTCCTATTCCCTAGTCTTGGCCCTCTGCAGCTTTAAACTGGATCCCATATAACAAATATTTATTGGTTTCATTTCCTCTCCTATAATCTATTCACTATACCCCTACCAGATTAACTTTTAGGAAACCCTAGATATTTTTTTCTGTGCTCAAAACCAGTGACTACAGTCTGGGGAGTTTGCAGATTCTGGGTTTCCCAAAGATTCTGCATCACTAGGCAGTCTGGGTGGGGCCCAGACTTTGCATTGTAACAGGTACCCCAGACTGTTTTAAGCAGGAGGTCTGAGGGACAAATGGCCTGTAGGATTAAGCTCAGATTCCTCAAAGTAATTTTCAAGACTCTTTTTACCTTCATGATCTGGTTAGTCCAATCTGTCTGGGAGAGAATGGGAAGAATCTATACCTGGAGAACCTCTGGAAGAAAATAGGCTTCTGTCCTGAGCAGCTTTAATACTTGCCTAATTAAAGGCAGTGATTTGGCCCTAAAGATGTCACCAAAGCTGCTATTCTATGACCTTACACTTACCATTATGATAATCTACATCTTCAGCATACTTTTTTCTTTTTTTAATTTTTATTATGTTAGTCACCATACAGTACTTCATTAGTTTTTGATGTAGTGTTCCATGAGTTATTGTTTGTGTATAACACCCAGTGCTCCTTGTAATATGTGCCCTCCTTAATACCCATCACTGGGCTAATCCATCCCCCCATTCCCCTTCCTGCTGAAACCCTCAGTTTGTTTCCCAGAGTCCATAATCTCTCATGGTTCATCTCCCTCTCTGATTTCCCTCCTTCATTTCCCCCTTCCTTCTCCTAATATCCTCCATGCTATTCCTTATATTCCACATATAAGTGAAACCATATGATAACTGTCTTTCTCCACTTATTTCACTTAGCATAATCACCTCCAATTCCATCCATGTCGATGCAAATGGTGGGCATTCATCCTTTCTGATGGCTGAGTAATATTCCTTTGTATATATGGACCACATCTTCTTCATCCATTGGTCTGTTGAAGGGCATCTCAGCTCCTTCCACCGTTTGGCTATTGTGGACATTGCTGCTATGAACACTGGGGTGCACGTGCTCCTTCTTTTCACTACATCAGTATCTTTGGGGTAAATACCCAGTAGTGCAATTGCTGGGTCATAGGGTAGCTCTATTTTTAACTTTTTCGGAAACCTCCACACTGTTTTTGACAAGTTCTTTATAGATCTTGGATACCAGCCCTTTATCTGTAGTGTCATTTGCAAATATCTTCTCCCATTCTTTGGGTTGCCTCTTTATTTTGTTGACTGCTTCCTCTGCTGTGCAGAAGCTTTTTATCTTAACGAAGTCCCAAAAGTTCATTTTTGCTTTTGTTTCCCTTGTCTTCAGAGATGTGTCTTGAAGGAAGATGCTGTGGCTGATGTCAAAGAGGTTATTGCCTATGTTCTCCTCTAGGATTTTGATGGATTCCTTTCTGACATTGAGGTCTTTCATCCATTCAGAGTTTATCTTTGTGTATGGTGTAAGAGAATGAGTTTCATTCTTTGTATATAGCTGTCCAATTTTCTCAGCACCATTTATTGAAGAGACTGTCTTTTTTCCATTGGATATTTTTTCCTGCTTTGTCCAAGATCTATAAAGAACTTGTCAAGCTCAACACCCAAAAAACAAATAAGTCAAAAAATGGGCAGAAGACATGAACAGACACTTCTCCAAAGAAGACATACAAATAGCTAACAGACACATGAAAAAATGCTCAACATCATTAGCCACCAGGGAAATTCAAATCAAAACCACATTGAGATACCACCTTACACCAGTTAGAATGGCAAAAATTAACAAGACAGGAAACAACAAATGTTGGAAAGGATGTGGAGAAAAGGGAATCCTCTTACACTGTTGGTGGGAATACAAGTTGGTACAGCCACTTTGGAAATCAGCGTAACTTTTCTAAGCTTCTATCTGAATTTGAGGAAGTCAACCTCTTCACTACTGCATTTTGTAGTGCTGCTGTCATAATATGAATCTACACAGACCAAGATAGTTTTGACATGTGCCCTTTTGCACGAATTATTTTTTTGGTTTTCTGTTGATGCCATTGTCAGGATTTAATCAAATAAGCTCTCATTCTAATAGATAAAGATTATGATATTGCAGACTTATGAACTGTATGTGGTTCACAAAATCATTTTGATTTTTCTGCATATTTGCTGTTATAGACTGTCTCATAAAAATTCACATGTTGATGCCCTTAACCTCCAATCTCAAAATTTAGGGATAACCTTTTAAGGAGGTAATTAAGGTTAAATGAGGTCAGAAGGGTGGGGCCCAATTCCATTGAATTAGGGTCCTTATATGAAGAGGAAGAGACACCAGAGACTGGTCTCTCTTTGCATGCACACAGAGGAAAGGCCATATGAGGATACAGCAAGAATCATCTGTCTGCCAGCCAGAAAGAAAGGCCTCATCAGAAACCAACCTCTAGCAGCTTGATCTTGGACTTCTAGCCTCTAGAACTGTGAGAAAATCAATGTCTGCTATTTAAGCTACTGTGGTATTCTGTTATGGCAGCCCTAGCAGACTGATATAATAGCCAATGTTTAAATTTGGGAAGTTGCCTGTAAAAATCTGAATTTCTCTTGAGAAGTTGTAAGATTTAGCAAAAACTGGCTGCAGATGACTGGTAATTTGCACTCTCTAGTTCTCCAGTTTCCACCAGTCCCTTTGTCTTCCAGATGTGCAGGCTGAAGGTCAGTTGCCAATTGTGTTGCTCTTATTTTATTTTATTTTTTATTGTTTTAATTTTAATTCCAGTGTTGTTAACATACAGTGTTATGTTAGTTTCAGGTGTACAATATGGTGACTCAACATTTCTACACATCACCTGGTGCTCATCATGACAGGTGCACTCCTTAATGCCCATCACCTATGTCCCCATCCCCCCACCCACTTCATGTCAATATTTCAAAAACAACAACGTATCTAGCTGTTTCCACTCATTTATGTTACTTGTCTAGCCCTTGTGAACACTTAGGTTTATAATTCCTAATGTAACATATCTACCGAGAAAGGTCAGTTTTCTTTCCAAGTGAAAAAGGATTTGCATTTAACTATCCACACTCTTTATCTGAACTCCATTTTTTGATATATAGTCATTCTCTATGAGCAAGCCAACCAGCTATAGATTAAGCCTATATGAACCATATGATATACGCTAATATACCTTTCAATCAAAATAAATTGGGACATAAATCTAAACTAATGACAAATCTTAACTCTGAACATCATGAGCCAATTATGTAATTTGCAAAGGATGTCTTTTTATCAACTAATAAATCAGGGCGGTATGAACTGAAGAAAGAAAATCTCCTTTTGGTCTTGACAGATGCAAATAAAGAATAAATTATTTTTACTTGAAAATTTGAAAATAATGGAGTATAAGGATTCCATCTGTTACATGATTTCAAGTCAGCCATGACAGTTGTGCATCGAAAACATATTGAAATATTAACTTTATATCTTGCATTTATAGAAATTAAAGCATAACTTTTTAAGAGGCAGAAAATGTAATAACCATTTGTCAAAATGGGAACAGAAGCTGGAGACATAGAGATTTGAATGCAGAGAAAAAAGGAAAATAATTGCTAGAGGGCAAGGACATTAATCTAACAATTAGAGCATAAAAGAGAAGCGCACAAAAGGGGAGATGAGAAGTCTATGATGGTCTCCTGTATTTACTTATTGGCGGGCATAATTTTGTTGGGACTGTATTTCTATTAGATTTATACAAAGTCTATTAGTAAATTATAGTATTGTTTGTCTTAGGTATCTATAATGGAGTAAGCGAATGGATCAAAATCTTTCTTTTTAAAACGTTTTATGAAGCAATCTATCAATGACCTTTTGAGTTATTTCATTTGTCTCCTTCCTATGTGCTTGGGAATTAGAATTCATCTGCTTAATTTACAAAAACCAAATCAGAAAATGTTCAGAATTTACTGCGGGCCACCCCAGTGTGTTTCAGTTATACGGTACTGTTAATTAGCTATAGTTGAAAGCTATTGCAAATGTGCATTTTGCAGATGAAAAATATTTTGATAGTGGTATAGATGTTGAAGCTACAATTCTTGTTTCATAAACAAACAAACAAACCCTGCTGATTTATTTTATCTACAGGTTGTGTATCCCATTTGTTAACTGAGGATTTCTCTTTTAAAGTTAGCATTAGGAAGAATGTCTGCCTTAGAAGTTTCTAAATAATAAAAAAGTAAAATTCATTGGGAGTGTTTTTGTTGAAAAAAAGTAATTCATGTTCATTGTGAACAGATTAGAAAACACAGATGAGCAAAGAGAAAACAAAGATCATTCTTATTGTACCATTCAGATATAATCATTTGTTTAATCACAGTTTGGTGTATTTAAGTTGTGTCTTCTTTCATTGTGACTAGCTACATGCATATAATTTTCTAAAACTGTACCCTCCCCCCCCGTGTATATACTGCTTCAGAACCTGCTATTCAATTTAACAATATTTTATGGAAGGCTTTCTATGTCATTAGCTAGCATTCTACAACATGTTTTCATTGTGTGGTTGGACCATAATTGAATTAACCAAATTTTTCCCTAACATTTGTACCATTATAAACAATGATGTGGTAAATACTCTTGTAGAATAACTCTGGACACCATCCAAAAGACACACAAAATTATACAGCTTTTGGTGTGTATTGCCAAATTGCTCTTGCAGAATGATTGTGCCCATTTAGATAGACCCTAATATGATATGAGAGTATCTATTTTGCCAATTCTTCTGTATTTTAAGTAAGATCACAAGTAGGAAGTACATAATACCGTGCCTGCATATATTAGCATTATGTACAATTTGGTTCTCTTTCTACTCCAGTCTCATTAAGGGACAGAATTCTACCTTCTACATCTGGGTACATGAGAAAGTGTTTTTTGGGTGGGCATTTAGTGTATTTGAGACAGTGAGATTCTTAAATAAGTGGGTTTCCTTATTTTTCACTGAATTATAGGAATAAACATAGCCTATTCCATTCCCAAGTCTTCCATGGAATGAAATTAAACATCTTGAATTATTTGGACTGTGAAATTAACTTTTAAACCTAATCTCATTAGGTCAAAGAAAAAAGAAAAGATTTACTCGATCTCGTTTACTGGTTTATCAAAAACTGAGATTCTCATTTTCCTAAATGGAAATAAATTTTCTGAGTATTTTGGATCATAGTCTCTTAATTCCATGCAAATGCCTTAGAGAGGCATAACGATAATACCCAAATCTATCAAAATAATAGGATTTGCAATGCCATCCCCTAAGAAAATCAACCTTCTGTTTACTGTGAGAACCTAGGAAAGTTTTAAAAAGAAACAAGTTATTTTTAGTGCAAGTCATCCTGATAGTAGCAAAAGAACTTTCACCATGAACAGCAGAATGATCACGGCAAGGATTTCTAAAAGGAAGCCTACAAACTGAAGACAGTGGAAGATCAAAGAATATCTACTTAAAATTCCTTCCACCTTAAACTCCTTTCAAACTGAAACAGCCAGCTATCACCAAGAGTATATTGGATTCCCAGGATGTCCTGAGGAAGAATAAAACCTAAAAAAGAACTGTTGCTGAAAACTTATAAGGAATTTAGGTTGCCAGCTTTAAATAGCAGAAAATAAATTAAACACACAAAATCTTATCAAAAACTAATGAAAAAAAAAAAAAGACGAGTGCTATTGTACTGTGTAGTAGCAAAGAGATGGTGTAGCTGTCCCCATGCTTGTTCTGTGATAGCTCTGGGTCGTTTCACTGTCTTTTTTTTTTTTTTTTTTAGATTTAATTAGCCAACATATAGTACATCATTAGTTTCAGATGTAGTGTTCATTGATTCATCAGTTGCATATAACACCCTGTGCTCATCGCATCACATGCCCTCCTTAATACTTTCACTGTCTTTGACATTTTTTTAGTGAGATCAGAGTTTTCTGTGATGTCGTTTCACTCACACACACACACACACAGCGCCAAAAATTGACCCTTAACTTCAGGTTCTCCTTTGTAGTACCTAAAAATACAATCTTTCTGGAGTTTAAGAATTTAAAAAAAAATTCCATGTCGATTTCCTTGATCTGTTTCCAAGTGCTAAGCTTCTTTTCAAATGGCACTGTTGCTTTTCTTTTATGCATTTATTAACCATAAAAAACGAAAACCCCAGCTCCTTTCTATGAAGCGTATTTTAAAGGAAGAGTCCTTCACTTCTAATTACTCTTCCAAACCTTTCTGTGCTGCTGTTTTCTACCTGCTACTTCCCATGGCTCTAGGACCCCCTAATTCCAAGAATATCTTGAAATCTTTAGACAGTGGTAAAAGCTTCCTTTAATAAAAATATAACAATAATGTTTGTTCATTTTCGATAGCTGTCATAATCCATGATTTTTTAAAAAAGATTTTATTTATTTATGTGACAGAGAGACAGCCAGCGAGAGAGGGAACACAGCAGGGGGAGTGGGAGAGAAAGAAGCAGGCTCCCAGCGGAGGAGCCCGATGTGGGACTCGATCCCAGAACGCCGAGATCATGCCCTGAGCCGAAGGCAGACGCTTAACGACTGCGCCACCCAGGCGCCCCATAATCCATGATTTCTAAGATGTATTTTTAATGTTCATGAACCACAGCAAAACAGTATAACTTTAACATTAGAAATATGTTGAAAGTAAAGGATTTACACTATTATTTAAATTCAGTTCTTAGTTAGCATTAATACGATTGCCTTGTTCCTATTATCTTTTTTATAACCTCTTCTGAAAAGCAGAGAAGATGAATTGATGTTTTACAAAACCTTAAAATCCTCAGAAACATCTTATCTTTTTATCAGAGAATCTATCACTGTTATAATTTTCATCTTGTACTGGCTTTTCATTTCACACAAATTATTTACATTTAATTCAATTAAGTTTATGATCTTCTCGAAATTATGACATAGACAGTACTTAATATTTTTTAATAAAACCGCCTAGCCTGCTCTTCAAAGAATTAAGCGAGATTGTCAGTTTATGGAGCTGATGCATACAAAGCTATTTTCCTGGCTAGTACTGGATGCTTGGGACAGTTAGTTCCCAAACATTTTAGCACACCGAGGTTGCATATGCGATTCTTTTAAGTGGCCTCTAATGTTTCCATAACCTGATAAAATGCTATTAATCTTTTGTGGCCACTTTTAAAAAAAGTACTTTGTGTGCTAAAAGCGAGTTCAGAAATTCAAAGGAATTTTATGTGAAGTAATATTATCCTTACAGCAGCATAAATTAATTCTCCAATAAAAGTGTTGGTCAGTCCTGTGAGGGAAATAAAATATATAATTGTTTGTGCTTTGTAAGTCTAAAAGTAAAAATCCCACTCATTGCTTATGTTTTTGTGATTTGCCTTATGTGGTACAGTGACAGTCACACATTATCTTCTCCGGTGTTTGATAGTATTTAGGAGAAATCTGGAATGACCTCAGGATGATCTCTCTAGGTCCCACTGCTTGACTCTAAATTCTATTTAATAACAGTTCGTGAAATCAGCACGTCTCCTTAGAGCTCTCCCGTGGGTTGCAAGTGATCAAACAGACAAAACCATAATGACAGGGCAGTGAGATAGGTTTAACAGAAGGGGAATTCTAAAGACATGCAGGAATGACTGTTGAACTGCACACCGGGAAGGCCAAATCTTTTATTAAAATCATCACAAATACAAAAGTATCCCTGAAATAGATATATGTACTCTATACATATGTTCTCAAGTTCTTGGAAAATTATCATAAATTTATTGGCTTTACATTTCATTACCTGGCATATCCCTAAAATATTAAATAGAACACAAATATCTATGCAATTTGTGGATGAATAGCACCTTTGCATTTTTAATTCCTGTGTTTTCATCCAGACATTTATCTGTTTGTAAAGCATTTGCTAAAAAATCCTTCTTGATATAGGCTTCCTGGCCTTGGGACTGACATGTTCCGTGTCGTGCAAAGTTTGGTAGCTGGTAATGTCTGTTCACATTTCAAGTGTACCTTGCCTTTTCTGTAGCAAGAGCCAGTCTCCGTATGTTGGATATACAACCAGCTGCGGCTTCCTGGAGGTCCTGGTCAGGGGACCCAACCATATCCAGCAGAAGCTATCACATGTAAAAGAAGATGACAAAAAGGGAAACAAGTATAAATTAATTAATTAAATTAATCTCAAGGCGTAAAGTTGGGCTTTGAAAACAGTTTTCAATATTAAATGTTTTAAAAAGTCACCAAAAAAGAAAAGTACAAGAAATTCCTTTTAGGCAAATGAAAATATAAATGGTACTTAACCAGACGCAGGGATTTCTCATGAAATGCTTAACTTTTTATTTTCTGGAGCTGAGCTAAACCTGCTTCTCCCTCCTTTCTTTGGTCATCTAACTGCTCTGGATTCTGCTTTGAAATTTATCTTGCATTCTTTCTGGCTTTTCTGCCTCCAGGCCAAGCCAACAGCATAGACTATTAGCGTGCCCCCTTTAGATTTAATTTCTCTGTATTCCAACCCACTTGATCATGTCACAACCTAATTATGTCAATCCCCTAACTGCATTGACTCCCAGTGCTAAATAACTACAGCCCAGTCTATTAACTTGTCCTTTAAAGGATTTTTGTGCTCTGGTCTCAGTTTACCTTTCTAACCATTCGTCTTTCGCTTGCTCTATCGTGTAATCCAAGGTCACACACTTCCCCATTTCTTTTGCCTTCATTGATGCCATCGCTCTTCCTAAAAGGTTCTCTCATCCTCTTCCTAAAAGGTTCTCTCATCCTCTTCTCTGACTTTCTAAATTTCATCCATCTTTCATGACCTAGTTAACTTTTCCACAAAGCCTCCATTGATTTCCATCAAATAAGATGCTATTTCTCCCTTATCACAGCTCTCATAGCAGTTTACTCAAATGCTTATTACTATCCTTATATCATATCTCCTCTTTTGTTTTTATTTTTTTAAGTTTTGTTTTTTATTTAGTGAAGTAATCTCTACATCCAACGTGGGGCTCAAACTCATGACCCTGAGATCAAGAGTTACATGCTCTTCCAACTGAGCCAGCCAGGCGCCCCTGTATCTTCCCTTTTAAACAGATATTTGGATTAATGTTTTCTGTCCTTCTTTAGATTGTAAACTCTGAAGCTTATAATACTATATCGTGCCTAGTACATAGTAGATGCCAAATAAATGTCAAACAAATGAATCAGAACTTTAAAAATCTATCAATTATGATTCCAATGAGTAGTTCTGACAAAGGATTTGAAAATTTAATTTGATTCGTATATTTTCTACACAGTAGCATTTGGGAACAAATGTTGATTGTGACAGAAAAGAAGGATGACTTGACAACCAAAGAGATGTTATAAAGAGAAATGTTGTGAAACATCTTAAGTATGGTGGGCTGAGGGGTTGGGCTTTTAATCCATAGGTAATAAAAAGAAGTTATTTAAGCACTTTAATCAGGAGAGTGGCATGGTCATGTTTGTATTTTAGAAAGATAACTTACACGGCACTGTGCAGAATATGGACTGTAGAGAAAAGATACTGAAGGCTCCTTGAAGTCCTTCAGGCCAGAGGTGATGAGAGTTGAACACAGCAGGACCCAGGCATAGTGTGGCCAGAATGAATTCAAGGGACATTTTGGGGGGTTAAACCATTCAACAGATAGCCCAAGGAGAGCTGGTTATCCAAATAGAAGAAAATAAAGACGGAATCTCCCATTATACATATATGATTTGGTAAATCATATAATCCCTTGATGATTTTAAAAAATTATTAATGATTTCCCTTTACATAATGTATTTTCTCCTTCCTTCATTCAAGTAGATGATGATTCAAAAGAATTCATGAATTCCCTCGATTCCACTGTTTTATAAATATAGCATTAAACTCTTCCAACAGCCTAAATCACTTTAATAGACAATATTTATTACTATATTAATTTTTTTATTACATGTTGTTATAATGAATAATGTCAGTTACCTGTAGGCTTTTCTGGGCCCTGGATGAGGGAGGGCCTGATTGCTACATGAAAGACTTGATTTCCACAAGCAAATGGGATGTATAGATAATCTACTGTCCGAGTTCTCTGTATATGTTGGAGGAACATAGATTGCCCGCTCTAACAAGCCCAGCTAATGCCTATCTCACAAGGCCAGCCTGTCTTGCTTTTGCGCTGGTCCTTGGTCTCTCCTCCAGTAGATTCTGTTGTTGATATTTTTTAAATCTAGGAAGAGGTGAACTAGAGTTCTAGCTGTGAACCCAGACTATCTAAGCAGGGAACTAGACACTTGCCTTATGCAGTTCAGCTGCTTTCTAGAAAAGGCAAACAGTCGTCAGGCAGCTGGTTTTTGAGGTCATAGCTCCTTGGATTTGTATCCTGACTCTTTCACTTACTGGGTGGGTTACTGAACCTCTAAACCCTATCTTCTCATAAGTTTAAGGGGATCACCTGCCTCTGAGGCTTCTTGTGAAGATGAGTGAGATAATAGAGACCTTGAGAAAATGTTTGAACACCTATATTCACAGCTTCTTCCTGTCTACATCCTTTGCTCTTTCCGGCTCTCCTCTTCCCATTTAAGTCTGACTGTTCCCTGAGCCTTGCATGGATCCAAGCATGCAGTGTGTGAGAGGAAAAACTGAAGAAGCACAGGCGGGGAGAATTCACACCAGACAAGGCGGAGGATTCCTTGTGGGAGAGAAAGAAACAACATGTGGGGAAGGAAAGGAGGAAGGTGGAGAGAAGGAAGAGCTTCCACCCTGTTTTGAATATAGAGTTTGGAAAAGTTGGAATAGGGGGCTTATTTTAGGAGCAACTTTAGGGTGAGACAGATGTACTGAGTATAAAAAAAGATAAGAGGATTTTAAAGAAGTTTAACAGTGCTGTTTTCAAGAAAGAGTGCAACTAGGATTAAAATCACTTTCAATTGCTACTTGGTCGCCAGGCCTATGCGTCTGACTGCATTTCCATGTCAGGACTGGACCACGAGGCAGCTTGGCTTCATACAGGTTATGCATTTGAATCACATAAACCCATGCTCAGTACAAAGTAAGAGCCCCATAAGTGGTATTCATTATCATGGTGATTATTTTGCCAGTTCTGAAGTCTGGTTCTGGCTTCTATTCCCTGGAGCCCAGCCCTGGTTAGTTTGGGAGGAATGAGGAAGCAGGAATTTTGGCCCTAAGGTCAGTCTAGCCCTGTCAGCACTTTCTGCAGTCCCCACCTCATCTCTGGTTGACCCCTATGGGCACCAAAGGCCCAGGCTTCACTTGGCATCAGCTGTTGCCACCACGCCTTGCATGGCTCCCTTGGAAAGCAGCCCTTTGGCCTGATACCTGCCCAAACCGAACTTGCATTTTGTCCATTCTCCCTCAGATATTGTTTTTGCTTTGTGGTTCCCCCCTCCTCTGG
Organism: Ailuropoda melanoleuca; assembly: GCF_002007445.2. NCBI lineage: Eukaryota > Metazoa > Chordata > Mammalia > Carnivora > Ursidae > Ailuropoda > Ailuropoda melanoleuca. The sequence continues at coordinate 24,702,327 of NC_048232.1, forward strand.
CTTTCCAAGTCAGTTGCATTTATTCCCCAACCCTTGATGCCAGTTATATAATTTCCTATTACATAAACTAATGAACTGTGAGTGTGAAATGTACTAGTCATAACGTTTGGCAGGCTGTTGGCATCTCGGTAGAGAGCCTGCAGTGTGTTGGCTATACCAGGAGTCAGCGAGATAAAGGTTGCAGAGGGGAGGATCTGCTGTGCATTCATTCACATGCTTTACGGTAGAATATAATGTCAAATCAATGCAGGACCCTTTTTATGACTCTACTCTGTAAATGACTTTTTCTAGGACCTGAGTAACTTCTAGACCTGAATGCATTAAGAGGACTACTACTCTTTGGGGAATTAATTTAGCCTCAGTTTCTTGCATTAACCACAAGGTTTCATTCTTTATCACATATGGTGGTTAGTAAATGTTTAATCTAAAAGCTCCACCAGTGGAACCCAGCAGTCCAGTATCTTAAAGGCCCAAAGTAGAGGCAAGGGTGAAATTTTTAAAAAATAAATAAAATGAGAAAAGGATGGCTTAGAACAGTACCTGTGGTAGGCAGTGAGAGTTACTTCCTTAAATGTACCTGGAGTGACTCACTGGCACTGGGCCTGTAGGTTACCTAACATTTGTACAATGTGAAATGATTTTATTAGCTACCAAGCTTACTATGTGCCAGGCACAGTGATTTATTATTCACTAGTTAATTAATCCTGCTCTACCTATTTTCCTTAGCCAGGAACATTCTCAATCAAGGGTATAGTGTTGGAAGTGTAGAACTTTCTGTGTGCTCAGGGTATGAATGGCTTGATATTTGAGAAGCACTCCTGAGACTCTCTTTTGGTGATGCTGCTGTCTGAGTTTATTGGTTTTCCTTCATTTCATTTACTGCTGTCAGTCAATGTTACTCATTGCTTTGTTAATACACCCAGAGGCTGTTTGCGAATGCTGCTTTACAAATTGAAAAAGGATGTGCTACTTGCCCAAACCACTATCTGAACAACATGTACGATATATGTGTCTTGGTTTTGAATCGGACTCAGGATTATATGCTTTTATTTTTAAGAGCTTCGTAGGCAAACTAGGGCACTCAGAGGAATGCTTTAAAATGAATAGAAACATCCACATAACAGAAACTTAGTGTAAAGCTCTGCATTTGATGGGCAGCTAACAGAAAATAAAGAGCAGCATGTGTTTTCCAATCACTAACACACGGAGCAAGGTGAGGGCGGTTTGTAATTCTTGGCGATAATTACGTAAAGGGGTACTTTTCTTAGGAAAGTGAGATGCAAATTGGGTAAAAGTGATTATGGAATCAGTACACTCTTCTGGGTGTATATTTTTTGATCTGTAGACATTTTCCAACTATAAAAGCATTTTTGATATTATAAGGGGGAAAAACACCTCAGGTTTACCTTTTTGAAGTGTTTGCTCCTTTCTAAAGCTTTCTTCTTTTTAATCTTTCCCTCCCCCAAACATACCCAAGGACCTTAAATTTATTGGGAGTTTCATATGTACACTGAAGGAAAACTAGCCCCCTTGCTTTCAAAGTTAATTGCACAGGGTGCTTTAAAACATCATTCAAACACATTACTTTTTACAACGTTGGCGTGAACGAGGACAAGGGGAGGGGCACAAAGCGTGGTTTGTGGATCGGACTAACACAAATACTTCCTCCAGTGTCAAAGGCTTTGATCTCAAGGTGCATGCCCTCACTATGCAGCTGTGACCTATGATTCACATCCCTTAGAAGGTGAGACAAAGTTAGCATGGGAATTGGTGTCTGCATTCAATTTTTACTTTTATATCTAACAGTTCATGATTTTATATAATATTTCAGTTGTATGAAAAATATGTACCAATTTGAGCGATAACAGATTTTCTTGTGGTTTGACTCAACATTGTTTGGGTGAACACAGACTGGAAATATGAGTTTTAATTAGAGCCGGATGAGCTCTGAAATACCTGCCTGCACACGAAGCTTAGCAGGTTTTCCAGAAAGATCTTGAGTTCCCAGAGCTCATTTGAACTGTGAACGCTTTAGCTGTTTTCCCATTCACAAGGCATCGCGGTGTGGTTGTCACACTAGTGTGCAGCCCAGGAACAAGCAAGGCATTTGCACCGCGTCTGCCTTGCACAGTGGCTTCCTGGCAATGCAGGTTGGCTGAGGCTCCTCAGTGGTTTCTCTCACATCCCGACTTTGAGCCCTGGTAATTCATTTCATATGACAGCTCGCCAGAGCCGTGGACCTCAAAACATATTTTACATTTGTTGGTTGGGGCAAAACCTTTGATTCTGTTTGGTCAGTGAAGTGAATCAAGGGGCTTGCCCTTTAGTGGTGTCTGCCTTCCGGTGACAGGAGCGTGTGTCCTATTTACCCGACGTGAGGTTCATGTCCACAAAGCTTGAAAGCGGGGTCTACATGTTTGATCTGGTGCCTCTTCTGTGCAGATGTATGTTTACAGTTGAGTAGGTTGGCCCTCTCAAAAAGGTTTGCCTTTTTCTCCCACGTTGTTTTTCCATGAGCCTTCCAGTAGAGAGCTCTTGTGCCCAGACACACACACACACACACACACACACACACACACACACACACACAGGTGGGTGCTAAAGAGAGCCCTAACAACCTTCTAAAGAATGCTAGAAATTCTAGAAATGGACATGCCTTGATGACTGGCAGCATCAGGAGATTGTGGGACTCTGTGCTCTCCGTTAGAGGAAAAGGAAGTGGTAAGTCTTCACATGCCCTGCATGGAAGTTCATGGTAGTGTTTGGAATGGCTTCAAGTTGCTCTTCAATTTTTTTTCCCTATCAACTATAAGAATATCTGTGCATATGGGAGTTTCCTGGCTAAGATTGCTAAAGAAATGATAGGCTAGGAATGGATAAAAAGATTTATGAGGATAGGGTTGTTTAGGATTGCATTTTGCTATCGGGTAGATCAAAGTGACAAAGATAATTCTCTGGAAGTAGAAAAAAAAACACTATATTCTCATAGATTATGGAGTGTAGTGGCTGTGAGTTCATGCTTTGAGTTCACAGTCTGGGTTTGAATCCTGACTTCCTAACCGCATATGATGTGTGGTAACTCTCTTTGATCTTCAATTTTTCTTACCAGTAAAATTAGGATTGGCAATAGTACCTTTTTAACAGGAAAGATGTGGGGATTAAATGAAATAATAAATGTAAAGTGCTTGTTCTACATGTTCCTACACGATGATTGATATAATTACCATTGTTGGTATTATCTGGAATTGGAGGCTGGAGGGTAGAGAGATTAAAATGAATTTTTTTTGTCAGCTCACTTTCTCTGCTAGAGTTCCAATCAGATTGACTCCAGTCAGCAATTTTGGTCTAGTTATATTGAGAATTAGTATGTTAACAGGGCCTTGTCACGTCCTGTTAGGTGAAGAAAGTGCCACTAACACAACTCTGTGTTCGTGGTAATAGATTGATCATTTCTTCAAATTACAGTTTCCTCCTGCATCAGTTTCTAGTCCAGAAGGACATCAGCCCCCATGGGTAAATAAAGGCACGAGGTAGCTATTAATAAAGATGAGATAAAAGGATCGGATATGAAATATGTTTCCAAGGGAAATGGGAGAAGTTGGATGAATAGGGAAATGGTTAGAATTCTAAATATTCACAAAAACGTAAGGCTAAACTCTATTATTTATCAATTTATATTATAGAAAACAGAGCTCACTCACACTTTGCTATTAGAATAATTGAATAAAACTACTGTACCTTTGTCTTGGAAAAGATTATCCTATAAACTTATTTATGAGTCTGATTAGAACTCAGATGCTTTTTTTTGTCAGGTTTTCTACTTGTTCCTATTGGGTTGGAAGATGTTGAAGTTAGAAAATTTAATATTTTAAATGATTAGTGTTAATCTCTTCCCCTGCCTGACCTTTACAAGACCTGATAAAAAGATTTACACGCAGCAAAAAAGGGAAACTTAAGACTCACATGTCTTCTCTCTTATTGGATTAAGAGTTTGCCTGAATACAGAATTCTAGTTTAGAAGTAAAATTTGAAGAATTGGAAGAATTTTGAAGGCATTGCTCCATTTTCTTCTTGCTTCCAGTGTTACTGTTGAGAAGCCCAAAGTGTTCTTGACGTTTGGTTTCTTTCACTCAATCTTCTTTTTCTCTCCTTTCTCTTTTGAAGATTATAGAATCTTTTTATTATTACTATACTTAATGTTCTAAAATTTTACAGTGCTATATCTTGTGATAGGTCTGCTTCTATCCTTGTATACAGGGCACCTGATGTGCCATTTCAATCTGGTAATTCATGCACTTCAATTCTGGGAAATTCTCTTGAATTATTTCATTTCATTTCCTCCTTTCCATTTTCTTAGTTATCCCTTTGAGAAATTAATATTCTGAAGTTAGATCTTTTGCACTGGTTCTCTAATTTTTACCTTTCCTTCCCTATTTTCATCTCTTTATCTTTTGCTCTACTTTCTGAGACATTTCTTTTTTTTTTTTTCTTTTTAAATTTTTATTTAAATTCTAGTTAGTTAATATACAGTGCAATATTGGTTTCAGGAGTAGAATTCAGTGATTCATCACTTACATATAACACCCAGTGCTCAACATAACAAGTGCCCTCCTTAATGCCCATCACCCATCTAGCCCATCCCCCACCCCACCTCCTTCCATCAACCCTCAGTTTGTTCTCACTTTGTTTCCCACTCTCTTTTTTCCCCCTTCCCATATACTCATCTGTTTTGTTTCTTAAATTCCACATGAGTGAAATCATATGGTATTTGTCTTTCTCTAACTGACTTAATTCACTTAGTAAGTGAAATACTCTCTAGCTCCATCCACGTCATTGCAAATGGCAAGATTTCATTCTTTTTGATGGCTGAGTAATATTCCATCATATATATATACCACATCTTCTTTATCCATTTATCAGTCAATGTCGATTTGGACTCTTTCCATAGTTTGGCTATTGTTGATAATGCTGCTATAAACATCAGGGTGAATCCACCTCTTTGAATCTGTGTTTTTGTATCCTTTGGGTAAATACCTAGTAGTGCAGTTGCTGGCTCATAGGGTAGTTCTATTTTTTTAACTTTTTGAGGAAACGTCATACTATTTTCTAGAGTGGCCGCACCAGTTTGCATTTCCACCAACAGTGCAAGAGGGTTCCCCTCTCGCTGCATCTTTGCCAACGTCTGTTGTTTCCTGTGTTGTTAATTTTATCCATTCTGATAGGTATGAGGTGGTATCTCATCGTAGTTTTGATTTGTATTTCCCTGATGATGAGTGATGTTGAGCATCTTGTCATGTGTCTGTTAGTCATCTGGGTGTCTTCTTTGGAAAAATGCCTATTCATGTCTTTTGACTGTTTCTTAACTGGATTATGTGTTTTCTGGATGTTGAGTTTGATAAGTTCTTTATATATTTTGGATACTAATCATTTATCAGATATGTCATTTGTAAATATCTTCTCCCATTCCATAGGCTGCCTTTCAGTTTTGTTGATTGTTTCCTTCACCGTGGCAGAAGGCTTTTATCCTGATGAAGTCCCAGTAGTTCATTTTTGCTTTTGTTTCCCTTACCTCTGGCAACGTGTTTAGTAAGAAGCTTCTCTGGCCTAGGTCAAAGAGGTTGCTGTCTCTGTTCTCCTATAGGATTTTGATGGTTTCCTGTCTCATTTTTAGGCCTTTCATCCATTTTGAATTTATTTTTGTGTATGGTATAAGAAAGTGGTCCAGTTTCATTCTTCTGCATGTAGCTGTCCAGGTTTCCCAACACTGTATGTTGAAGAAACTGTCTTTTTTTTTTCCATTGAATATTCTTTCCTGCTTTGTTGAAGATTAGTTGACCATAGACTTGTGGGTCCATTTCTGAGTTTTCTATTCTGTTCCATTGATCTATGTGTCTGCTTCTGTGCCGGTACCATACTGTCTTGATGACTACAGCTTTGTAACATAGCTTGAAGTCTGAAATTGTGATGCCTCCAGCTTTACTTTTCTTTTTCAAGTTTGCTTTGGCTATTCAGGGTCTTTTGTAGTTCCATAGATATTTTAGGATTGTTTGTTTTAGCTCTGTGAAAAATGCTCATCATATTTTGAAAGGGATTGCATTAAATGTGTAGGTTGCTTTGGGTAGTACAGACATTTTAACAATGTTTGTTCTTCCGATCTGTGGGCATGGAATGCTTTTCCATTTCTTTTTATCCTTTACAATTTCTTTCATAAGTGTTCTATAGTTTTTAGGGTACAGATTGTTTACCTCTTTGTTTAGGTTTATTCCTAGGTATCTTATGGTTTTTGGTGTAATTGTCAATGAGATCAATTGCTTGATTTCTTTTTCTGCTGTTTCATTATTGGTGTATAGAAATGCAAGACTTCTGTATGTTGATTTTATATCCTGAGACCTTGCTGGATTCATGTATTAGTTCTAGTAATTTTTTGGTGGAGTCTTTCAGGGTTTTTACATAGAGTATCATGTCATCTACAAAAAGTGAAAGTTTGACTTATTCTTTGCCAACTTGGATGCCTTTTATTTCCTTTTGTTGTCTGATTGCTGAGGCTAAGACTTCCAGTACTATGTTAAATAGTAATGATGAGGGTGGACATCTCTGTCTTGTTCCTGACCATAAAGGAAAAGCCCTCATTTTTCCCCATTGAGGATGATATTAGCGTGGGTCTTTCCTATATGGCCTTTATGATGTGGAGGGCTTTTATCAAGATTGGATGCTGTATTTTGTTAAATGCTTTTTTTAAAATTTTGCATCTACTAAGAGGATCATATGGTTCTTAGCCTTTCTTTTGTTAATATGGTTATCACCTTGAATGATTTGTGAATACTGAACCACCCCAGCAGCCCAGGAATAAATCCTACTTGATCGTGGTGAATAATTCTTTTAATGCACTGTTGGATCTGTTTTGCTAGTATCTTGTTGAGAATTTCTGCATCCATGTTCATCAGGGATACTGGCCTGGAATTCTCTTTTTTAGTGGGGTCTTTATCTGGATTTGGAATCAAGGTAATGCTGGCCTCATAGAATGAGTTTGGAAGTTTTCCTTCCATTCCTATTTTTGGGAACAATTTGAGAAGAATAGGTATTAATTCTTCTTTAAATGCCTGGTAGAATTTGCCTATGAAGCCATCTGGTCCTGGACTTTGGTTGGTTGGGAGATTTTTTGATTACTGATTCAATTTCTTTGCTGGTTATGGGTCTGTTCAAATTTTGTATTTCTTTCTGTTTCAGTTTTGGTAGCTTGTATGTTTCTAGGAATTTGTCCATTTCTCCCAGATTGACCAGTTTGTTGGCAAATAATTTTTCATAATATTCTCTCATAATTGTATTTCCATGGTGTTGGTTGTTACCTCTCCTCTTTCATTTGTTATTTTACTTATTTGGGTCCTTTCCCTTTTCTTTTTGATAAGTCTGGCTAAGGGTTTATCAATTTTATTAATTCTTTCAAAGAACCAGCTCTTAGTTATCTGTTTTACTGTGTTTTGTTTGTTTGTTTCTATATTGTTTATTTCTGCTCTAATATTTATTTCCCTTCTGCTGGTTTTAGGTTTTGTTTGTTGTTCCTTTTCTAGCTCCTTAAGGTGTAAGGTTAGGATGTGTGTTTTTGAGACTTTTCTTGCTTCTTGAGATAGGCCTGTATTGCTCTATACTTCCCTCTTAGGACTGCCTGTGTTGCATCCCAAAGGTTTTGGACTGTGATGTTTTCATTTTCATTTGCTTCCACGTACTGTTTTGTTTTTTTCTTTAATTTCCTTGTTAACCCACTTCATTCTTTAGTAGGATGTTCTTTAAGCTCCATGTATTTATGATTTTTCCTAATTTTTTCTTGTGGTTAACTTCCAAGTTTCATAGCATTGTGATCTGAAAATACGCATGGTAGGATCTTAATCTTTTTGTACTTGCTGAGGGCTGATCTGTGACCCAGTATGTGATCTATTCTGGAGAATGTTTCATGTGTACTCAAAAATAATGTGTATTCTTCTGCTTTAAGATGAAGTGTTTTGAATATATCTTTTAAGTCCATCTGGTCCAGTGTGTTATTCAAAGCCATTGTTTCCTTGTTGATTTTGTGCTTAGATGATCTGTCTATTGCTGTTAGTGGGTATGAAACTGCCCTACTATTATTGTATTATTATCGATGAGTTTCTTTATGTTTGTTTTAATTGACTTATATATTTGGGTGCTCCCAAGTTGGGGACATAAATATTTATAATTGTTAGATCTTCTCTTTTTTTTCTTTTTAAGATTTATTTATTTATTTTAGAGAGACAGGGAGAGCATGAGAGAGTGAGTGGGAGGAGGGGCAGAAGGAGAGAATCTGCAAGCAGACTCCCCATTGAGTGTGGAATCTGATGCAGGGCTCCATCCCACGACCCATGAAATGACAACCTGAGCCGAAACCATGAGTCAGAGACTTAACAGACTGAGCCACCCAGGCGCCCCTAGATCTTCTGGATGGATAGATGCCTCTGAGAGATTTATCTTCCAACTCTTCAGTTCATGCTCCCTGAATGTTCTTTTTTTATAGAGCTCTGTTTTGGTTTCATACATGCAATACTTTTATATCTCTCTGAGGATTTTCACTTTTTTTCCTTCTCTCTGCTACACTCTGTCTCTTTCAAGAACTGATTTGTTTGTGTCTATTTATTTCAGTTTCTGTCTTCTATGTTCAAGACATGCTTCAGATGTGACTTACTTGGATGAATGGAAAGTCTGAGCACATGGATAGGGCTTGTTGACTTTGTGTTTTACTGCAGGGTAATCCGGGTGGTCTCAGGGCCACTCAGAGTTGTGCTGTCCTGAAGACACCAGATTAAAGGGGCCTGAAATGCAGCTCTTACTTGCTCACCAATTCATGAACAATGTTCAGGGGCTACATCTTCCTGGACGAAGGGATGCCTTTTTCTTCCTACAGAAGTGTGGTCTCCTTTTTAAGTCTGACACCACCAAAGCTACATCTTCCCAGAGGGAACATCTTTTTCTACTTCACACACAACAGTTTCCCATAAGCCATCAGAGGCCTGGAAAGGCTGGCTGGAGTACTCCCCAGGTCAATTTCTTGAAATCTTTTGTGTTGAGCTGGTCAAATTCTCCAAGTAAGAACTTTTCAAACTCCAGCCCACAGAGTAAGGGACTGGTTTGTAGGGATTTGGGACTGAGTAGGGCAAATAGTCGAGTTAGCTTTCAGTGTTTATATGCTCACCTAATCTCCATCTTCAGTAGAATATCCTTACCTCACAGTGGCTGTTGTCCTCCAGTCCAGAGACCCTATTTTATCTTCTCTGGGCAGCTGCTGAGTTGGGGAAGGGCAGTGACTTGCTGTGTGGAGTTGGGGAAGGGGCTCTTTTACTCAGTTTTCTTTATTACAGCCTCCCTCCTGAACCCTACCAACCAATTCCAGAGGCACTTAGGGATACCAGTTCCTAATATTTTGAGGCTTCCACATTGCAAACTGGGTTTGTTCTCAGTTTCTCCCACTATTGGCTTTGCATTCTGATTCTTGAAGTCGGCTAGGCAGTTGTCGCTCTTCCACTGAATTTCAATTTTTAAAATGTTGTTATTTTCTCCTCTCCAATTCTGTCTTTGTTGGTCTTTTTTAAAGTCCCTTGAATGTAATGTTAGATTTCAGAAGGAAATAAAATTAGATGCAGTAGTTTAATCTGCTACTGTACTTGGAACAATCTATAGATTTGCTCCAGACTCCAGGAAAAATGTCCTGGATATCAACTTGGAATACAATGCCTGCCTTTAACGTGGGTTATCTCCTATTGAGAAGAGACTGTGGTTGTCTATGTTCTATTGTTAGATCAGTTTTGTAAAAGAATATTTAGAAATAAATTTTTTGGAAAGAGGTTGTATATAATACATACATATATGAGTCTCCAGCTCAGACCATTCAACTGCCTGCTTGACATCTGCACTTGGATATAAAACACACTAAGTTTCATATGAACAAAGCTCAACTCTTGATCCTTCCTTCCAAAAGCTGTTTCCCCATGGCCTCCCCACCTCAGTTCATGTCAACTCATCTTTCCAGTTGGCTAGGCCAAAAACCTTGGAGTTCTAGACGTCTCTCTTTCTCTTACTGCCTTTATGCCTTATCCAAGCCGTGAACAGATCCTGTTGGCTTTACCTTCAAAATGTACTCAGAATCTGACCTCTTCTCATTACCTCCACTGCCGGGGTCTGAGCTACTATCATCTCCTGCTTGGATTTAAGGACACAGCCAAGTTTTTGATATGCAAGAGGATATGGAGCTGACTTTGAAAGGTATAGCTTAGAGAAAACTAAATCACTCAGGCAATTTGGGAGAATCTTTCCTTCTTTTTAAGAAGAAAAGGCAGAGAAGAGAAGAGATAGTAAAGCAGTCCACTGGGAGAATGAAAGCCTACTTCAGAAATGGCCATAGGGCTTTTTATGAGCTGCCAAATGTAATACTTGACTTGGAAGTTGTTGGCATTGCTACAATGTATATTCCCTTCCATCACTACAAATCTTTAATTTTTTTTAACTTATTTAATTTTTTTTGTTTTGCATACAATGGCCTTATAAGAATTTTCTTGCTTTGGGGTGCCTGGGTGGCACAGTGGTTAAGCGTCTGCCTTCGGCTCAGGGTGTAATCCCGGTGTTATGGGATCGTGCCCCACATCGGGCTCCTCTGCTATGAGCCTGCTTCTTCCTCTCCCACTCCCCCTGCTTGTGTACCCTCTCTCGCTGGGTGTCTCTATCTCTGTCAAATAAATAAATAAAATCTTAAAAAAAGAAAAAGAATTTTCTTGCTTTGTTTGTTGTTTTCATCAAGGTAGACGTTAGTGAGGAGGACAAGATAAAAGGGTGAAGTTCCAAGTCTATGCCAGCTCTGTATAATATAGGAACAAAATGCTTGCAAGAGTGTAACAATACATAACCTGAATCAAATTAGCAGATGCTGGGTGATATATAGAATTCCCTCTAAATTAGGCATTGTCTAGGGCATGGAAAGCAGAGGGAAGTTTGAGCCAGTATTTCCTGTATGATCATGGGAATGGCAGCCTTAGCTAACATCTGAGCTACTGAATATGGTTGTTTGGGGTTTTTTTTGTAACATGAATAAAACCGTGACTAAAGATGACATCTCATCTCAAAATAAAAAAATAAACAGTGTGACCCAAATAATAAGGTCACTTGTAGCCTCAGAATTTGACCTCCTCAGTTCCATTGATCTTTATCCCTATGCCACATCTACTGGTCACCTATTCTCGTGGTCAGACCTAGGAAATTCCTAATACCAGGAACCGTTTCATCTCTGCCTCTAATTGCCCTCTTGCAGAACCTCCAGGTTCTAGAAGAGACAGACTGGGATTGAGAACACAGGAGACACTTGTATCTTCACAGTCTCCCTACTCTTACCTACCTTCTGTGATCCACCACGTCAGCTGCTTTTCTGTCACTAAGTTTAGCTCTCTTTTCTCTACTATTCTTCTATCATACCAATATCACAAATTGAAATCCCGGATCTCAACCAGGCTTCTAGATAATGCACACAAATTCATGATCTCTCATCTCAACTGGCTCTCCATTCTGGTAATCCATGTAGGTATCTTTCTCTTCAGCTTTCTTTCTCTGCAGCAGCTATTTAAAATTTTCTCTACTCTCCTCAAATTACCTAACCCACCACTTCAGTTCCTTGCTCTCAGCCTGTGCCTTTGCCTCCTACTTGATGGGGAAAATAGAAATCACAAAAAGGGAAATTGCCCAACTCCCTGCCATCTCAGTCACAGATTCCCACTGCAAGTGTGCCCATCCTTTCCCTCCTTGCCATCTGTCATATACAAGGTGTATCTCTCCTGCAGGCTAAACTCATCTCCATGCCCTCAAGTGCTGTGTTCCCCCTCCTCTCCACTCCTCTGGAAGCTTACTCCACCGTCATTCCCACCCTGATACCTTCACCGTTTCCCCTCTCTTCCTGCTCTTGCCAATTAGCACATAAGGACATTCATGTTTCTGCCGTCTCCGAACACAAAAACAAACGAAAGGAAAAAAAACTCCCCCCAACTACCTTTACTTCCCCTTTCAGTTATCATTCTTGCTACCTTTTCTTCTCCACCAAGCCTTTCAGAGTGGCCTCTCTTGCTGTCCTCATTTCCTCACCTCTTTTCTGAGATTATTAGAATTTATTTGCTCTGAATCCAGTAGACACTTTTTGTTCCTGTCTTTCTTCACTTTTCAGTTGGTCATGTCCTTGTGCTCAGAATAATCTCTCTTCTTGACTTCCTTAAAATAGCACTTTCCTGATTTGTTTTGATTGTTTTCTCTTTAAGACTCTAATTGCTTTTTTTTTTTCTTGTGGAATCCTTTCTCTGCCCATCGTGGTATGACTCAGGATATCATCTCAACCCTCTCATTTTTTCTTTTCTCTGTATACCCTCCAAGAGAAATGTCACCCACTCTCATTATTTCATGGACCATAGCTCTCAAATCTGTGTTGTTAAGGCTTCATATCAAGCATGTATACATATATATATATATATATATACACACACACACACATATACATACATACATATATGTATGTATATATGTGTGTGATATCACATATAGATATATATCATATCTCTGTATCTTCCAAGATGTTCAAAGTTAATATGTCCCCAATGAGCTCTTATTTTCTTCCACAAGTAGATTCCTTTTATCATCCTTGAATCTAGTTGGCCAACTTAGACATTGAGCCATCCTCTCTCTACCCTCCTCCTCATTCTTCACCTAGTGCTATTGTTTTTACTTCCCAAACATCTCTTGAATCCACCCATTTCCTCTGTCCCCAGTGCTTACAATGACCTTAGTTGAAGCCGCCATATCCCTTTCTGAACTGCTGCCTAATTTACCTTCTATCCTTATTCCATCCATTCATTTGAAGGTAAAAGCCAAAGACAGTCAGCTGAAGAGTCAGGGACAGTTGGTGAAATGAGGATCTCCAGGGAATGATTCTCCTTTGATAGGGTGGATTCCATAGTGGATGTGAAGAATTGATGGGGCATTATGAAATGAGTAAGTAGGCAAGAAGACATTAAGATTGAATATGCAGAAGTTAAAGGGAATAGCCAATGTCAGAATTTCCAACTTTTGGAGATAAAATGAGATCATGAGTACAGTGGGTGAGAATAGCCAGGAGAAGAAATACTCAAAGACCAGAGAGCTGTATAGACTGAATGTATAGATAAGTTTGTAGGTGTAGGACAGGAAGTCAAGGTATTTTCTGCCAAAAACCTCAATTTTCTTTTTAATCTTGAAGATAAGGTCATGCGAGTAATATCCCTACTTAATACAGACATAGGTCTGTAATTGATCATTTCACATAGAAATATTTTAAAATAATAAAGGATATGCACTATTTATAAGAAGACATTTATCTTAATTACCTAAAGAAACCTTCATTGGAAAGATTTTGTTTTGGTTTACAACTTTGCTCTAGGAAATGCTAAAAATTTATAAAATCTGACGTCAAACTATAAAATTAAATCTTGCCAAGCTAGGAAAAAATTTAAAATTGTTTAAAATAAAAATAAGGCCAAACATTATCTCAAAATGGATATATTAAAATGGATAATAATTTCCACAATATTCCTCAGTACCAGAATCAGTATGAATTATTAATGTTATATTTTTTGCATTTATATTTATCTCCAAAAACTGGCACACTATTAGAAGGAATTCAAAACCAAAGACATGTTAATATCTAAAATACCTTACTGGATATAGAATTCATCCCCCATGGGAGCAAAAATGGAAAGATATCCAGAAGAGATGAAGCCGAAGAATTGAAAAGGTAGAAAAAAACCCTTTAGTGAAACCACTTGCCCAATTTTATTTTGATTTCTTTTCAGCTTCAAGAGCAGTTTAATATGGAAAAAATAAAGCACGAGGCTGGAGAGAAGAGCCACAATTTTTCTTCTTCAATGTCAAAGAAATAGCTTTCCCTGCTCCTACTAAATTGGAACTAAGCTCATAAGGATGAAAATAAATGACTAATTTCTTGGGAAATAACCTTAAATGAAAGATTCTTTTGGCCCAACGGTTGCTTTTCTTAAACTTCAGTTGACTTAACCTCATTCTCAAGGCCCCTTCTGCCCTTCTTTTCATTGCACCCTCCTGGTATCAAGTGTGCCTTGAAAGTCTGTCTCATCACTCACTATGCATTTGGGAAATGTTTTCCTTTCCTGATACAATTTGTGGGAAGGAATAAGTTAGATGTGACTGTGCTTACTTAATATCTCTTTTAAAACCTTATTTCTAATGTTTAAGATTTTTTTAAAATGGAAACTAAAAAATATGACCATAAAAGTTTGCAAAGTAATGTTTCCACTAACTCTGACAGAAAGCCCTGATAATCCTTTTAAAGTTTTTAACATATACCGAAATATTAATTTTAGTTTTCTCTTTTTGCTAAAATTATATAAAATGATACTTCTTAGTGTCATCTATGTAAGAACTTCCAATTTCAGTGAAAGAAATTGAATGAATTTTATAACAGAATGATCCTTCTTCCTCTCTGGAAAAGACTGTGTTCATTTCAGAGCCCATCTCACATGATTTTTTGCTAGTTTAGCTATTTAGAACTTCAGAGCTGGCCCTAAGCGTAGTATCTAGGCCAGTGATTAAAAAAAATTTTTTTTCAGGCGTGGAAATCTTTTCCTCCCCTGCCCTCAAAGAAAACGTTAACTATCCCATGAAATTCAATATACATAAATATATGAATGTAAGATAAAATGGAACATCTGAAGAGAGAGTAAAGCATGGGTTCCTAGCACTCTGCCTGTTCCTTCTTCTTCTTCATATAGACTGTCAAGGTACCTCTTTGATTCTACGATACACACAAAAAACCCTCATCTTCACAAGAGGAAGAGGGCCAATCTTTGGTCTCCATGCCTTTCTATTTCCTAGAATTTCTCTCTCACTACAAAACACCTCCCCTTGTTGCTTGCTCCTCAACTGGTGATGTAAGCCTGCTCATGGTTTGTTCATTCTACACAGATCTGCCCCAACCACACTTACTTTTCCAACAACTGCCCCAAACTACCCCCTACACCACAATCATAAAAACTCAGTCCCTCCATTCTGATAGTCTCGGCTAGACATTTGGGAGAACACAGTTCAAACACATAGCTACTGAGTTTTACATGAGAGAGCCTTGCTTACTCTTCTCAGATTTAAAAATTTGCTTACAAATTTTAGATAAATGATTTTTAAGCCAAATACTTTACAGAATTTTAAAGTATATGCCAAAGTGATGCATTTAAGGCAGCACAAATAAAACAGTTCTATTTAGGAAGGTCTTCTGGGCTCTCCTAAAATGGTACATGTAGAACATGGTTTATATGTTATACTAGCCTGTCTCAGTATCCTGATGAGAACTGGAATGGGTCACATCCCAAAGCTGGTTCCAAAACTGGCCCAGAGATCCTGATCAAACATTTTTATAAAGTCATTCCTTCAATCTTACTTTAAAATCTACTTGGATCTGAGGTACTAAAGTGGCTCATTTGTATCAATACTTATTTTATGTTAACCTAGCCTCTTCAATATATATCTTACACTTCTGGTATAATTTTTACCTTTAAATCGATTTTTTCTCTATTACATCTTTTTGGATGGGGAAAGCAGGTGGGGCAGGTCTTTGTTTCCTGTGTCAATCAGAAAAGGTGTTGGTGATCACCTGTGATGTGATGTGAAAGACACTATAAGGAAGGCACAGTCTAGACCGTACAGGGTAAGGAGCAAGGTATGTGGCAGCCGGTGGCCCCGGGGAACAGCCCCCTCTCTGCCTTGTGGTGGGGGACCCAGGAGACAGATGGATGACTGCCAAGCTTTCTGGTTGTTGTGCCCCATGACTCAGGGGATGGGTGGTGGGGAAGATCTCTGTCTTTACAAAGCAAAGCTCAGGCTGGACGTAAGCTCAGGCTCCAGCAGGCTTTCTCAGATCATCACCCAGTCTCCACCAGAAACGACATTCCACCACCCATTCCGCTATTACGGACCCAGGAGAGGCAGGGAGGATGGGTATCCCTTGAGAAGGATGGGGCTAATAATAACAATAGCTAACATTTCAACAAATGATTAGTGCTTACCAGGTATTGGGCATTATTCAAAGTGCCTTCTATATGCCAACTCATTTATTGCTCTCAACAACCCCGACGATAAATATTATCATAAATATTTCTAATGTTACAGATGAGGAAACTAAAGCATAGAGAGATTAAGTCACTTGTCCAAAGTTACCGTGTTTGGGAAAGCCAGGATTTGAACACAAGCTCCAGATCCCATGCTCTTACCCATCACACACACTCCATCCCTTGGTGTAAGTGCCCATGGAGAGGGAACTTGTCTGGCTTGGTTCCTGGACTCCTGGTGCTAGCATTTCCTGAGATGTGCCTAGTTTTCCCTGGTCCTTGGGCCATCGTGCCCACACCTGATCTTGAAATCTGTAGTCACAGTGAAATGCAATTCTTTCACTCAATGGGGGCTCTTTGCTTCTGCCAACTCTCCCTGTGGGTCCCACGGGAGTGTGTGGCTCCCCTGTATGCTGTGCGCGATCTGTGGGGACCAGGACCTGCCTGTGGCTGACGTTTTAGATGCCCATCTCCACCAGTGGTGGACCATTGCTCCTGCACCATACTGGGCTTGCAGTCAAACACACTCATAGCTACTCCTGAAGTCTGAACCTCTTACTTTCATCTGTGTATCCTCAGGGGCTAACTCAATCGACATTATGTTGAGGGTAAGATGCTCTGCATATTGGGTGGGGGAATGGAGTAAGTGGGTGATGGGCATTAAGGAGGGCACTTGATGTAATGAGTGCTGAGTGTTACATGCAACTGATGAATCACTAAGTTCTACCTCTGAAACTAATAATACACCATATGGTAATTAAATTGAATTTAAATTTTAAAAAGATGCTCTGCACATTGAAGCTGCAGCAAACTGAGATTTCAAAATTGCTCTTCTGATCCTTTTATTCATTTCAACTCATATTCCTTCTCAAAAGCACTTGACTTTTTTTTCTCTGGTCCAAAATAAAACTTACCGGTTACTCTTTAGCCTGGGCACAATGATGCTGGATCTCTCTGCTTACCATTCCTCATGGCTTACTTGTGGATTTCATTGTGTATGTTGTTTTTCAAATTGTTCAATAAGATTATTCCTAGTACTGGCCCTTGAAGAATGCTGCCCAGGGGAGTGCCTGGATGGCTCAGTCGGTTAAGCCGCTGCCTCCAGCTCAGGTCTTGACCCCAGGGTCCTGGGATCAAGGCCCACATCAGGCTCCCTGCTTGGTGGAGCATCTGTTTCTCTCTCTGCCCCTCCCCGTTTGTTCTCTCTATTTCTGTCTCAAATAAATAAATTCTAAACAAAATAAAATGCTGCTATCTACTCTTTCTTGTCCTTGTTCCCTTGCCAGATTCCCTGACCATAGCAAAGCTTACTTCTTTTGAACTGCTTTGGTGCAGAACTTTGTCAACAGATGTCCTAGAAACTTACATGACAACCGGTTTCCTCCTTTTGAGGCATTAGAGGAATCCTAAGCACCTTTGATCAATTACCAGAATACATGTAACCAGCAAAGCTATTTTTTTCTCCTCGAGCTTTATGTCTTCACACAGAGTAAAAGGACTTCCTTAATGCTGCATTCCAAGAGTGGACATTCACAATGCGAATCTTATTCTCTCCATGATCCTGTGGTATGTTGAAAGCTTTCGTGTATTAAAACTAAACATCTCTTTTCGGTCTATCATTTTCCTCTGACATAAGCCATTACTATGAAAATTATTTTAATGAGCATTAAAGTTATAATTATAAGTAACGGAAATAATTTTAAAATTATTTCAGTAAAGTCAAGTGTATACGAAGAAAGTCTCAGTGCAAAATGGCTTTCCTAACTTGGCAGTGGCAGGTAAAGTCTGTGATGAAATTTTTACCTCAATGCAACAGACTGGCTTTCTCTCTTGCCCAGCCGTGCTTTTTGAAGTTTTTCATGTACCACAAAATACATAATAAGGGATAGTTAAATTCACTCTGAACCCTAGCTACATGACCATGACATATTTGGAGGTGACTCTGAGGTGCATTCCCAAATATGGTGCAATGCTTTCTAAATTTACAGTCTGATTTCCTGCTGCCAGTTACGACTGCCAAATGCTTCTGACAGTGCGGCCAGTTTGTGGTGTCCCTAAAAATCATCAGCAATTTGAAAACATTAGCACCCGGCAATAGTCATACTTTGCAATGATTGCCTGTATTTATCACCTTACTTTTCCAGGGTACAAACTGAAAAAAAATCACAGAGAAAAATTAAACTTCTCTAGCAGTGGGGAAAATATAGAGTTGAGAAATCAAATGCGTGATTGGATCCCAACCCCTTTCTCTATTGTTTAAAAATAAACAATTGAAGCACTGGGCTTATGTGGCTACGGAGAAAAAAAATATCATAAATATGTATCCTTCCTCAAATGCTGCTTAGTTTGTCGGCACATTGGCAGAGTATTTTGATATTAGTGTATTATGGTTATGTGGCAGTACTAAAAATGGGGAGACATTCATTGCTTCATTAAACAAATATTCACTACGTTCTGCTCTGTGGCATGAAGTGTGCTTGGGGGTGTACAAGTTGGTGAGACCAGCCTGGCTTCTGCTTTAGGAATCCTATAGTCTCCTGGGACAGACGGTGATGTCCATACTATAGAGGAGAGACGGTCTTAGGAGAGCACAGATGGACGCGGGGGGTATGTGCAGACTTCCCTGAGGAGCAAGAGTGAATCTGAAGCCCGAAGGATGGACATGAGCAATGCAAAGTGTGGTAGGGGCACACATCCCTTTATGGAGGGCGAGAAACACAAGTAGTGTGCATCATTTCTCACTTGTTGTTCACAAGAATTTAGTCACACAGTCACACCAAGATTCAGGGGAGGCTGAGAGATGTATTCTGTGGCTGGAAGACATGTGCTGTGCTCAGACTAGCATCAGAGACGGGAGGCTGGATGTTGGGGGACACGCAGTGGTCCACGGCACAAGGGCAGTGGGGAAAGGAGGTGGGCACAACGGCAGAGAGGCAGGCAGGAGTCGGATCACATGAGGCCTCGTTCACAGCAAAGGAAAACATGTTAGTATCTTAAAAAAGGGCAGCAGGAGACTTATCAGTACAGCATTTGCTCACAGAAAAGGCTTTTTGCAAAAAAGCCTCGACTGATCAGGGCAGACACATGCCAAGGTTTTCCGCGGATTCTCCCACTTAATTGTCACATGTCCTTGTTTACCAACAGCCCGAATACGCGTGCAGGGGACACATATCTGAGTCATATGGTCTCTGAAGAAATGGCTTGAGGGCTTTTAACAGATAGTGGTGTGTAGATATAGACAGAGACCTGAACTATCCTATGCTACTCAGCTTGATACGGTCAGTAACTGTGGAGTGTGCTCTGACTTCACATATGGTCACACAGCTCGCAACAAAACACACTACCTAAGGTGCAGAGGTGGTCGCACCAGCACACTCATATTTGCAGATACAAGCGTGGCCTCTGCATCGTGGTCAAGCCGCAGGAGAGCCGGACCATCCTCGGCGGGGGCACAGTCCTGCCCACAGCCTCTCCAGGGAGCATCAGATCCCACCACTGATACAGGGCCGCCCACATGGCATTCAGGCCAGCACCCCAAATTCTGTCTACACTGGAAACATCAGGATCAAGGCTTAGCTGCTGTCTGAGCTGGTTTGGTATACAGGGACTGGATTTGAATCCAGGGAGGAGCACTTTAGAAAGCCACCTATCCCATACCCACAGCTCGACTTGGCAGGATTCCACTCTTATAAGGACAACAGCAGCATTCTGATGCACCCACTCAGAGCCAAGCTCTTTATATATATATAAATATAAATGTAAATATGAGTGTGTATATATATATGTGTGTGTGTGTATATATCCATATGTATGTATATATATATAAATATATATATTCTTGTCATTTTCATCCTCTTGGTAACTATTTGAGGTTCATATTATCATCCTTATAGAACCACAGAGTGCGGGGAAGTGGGGTGAGTTGGCAGCCGCACCCATACCCAGGATTCAAACCCAGCTCCGTCTGGCACCAAACACATGCTCATTTCCCTGCCTCCTCTGTTATCTATTTAATCAGTAGATTTCTTCCTCAGATTTACTCCATTTCCTAAATTGGATCAATGGACTCGCTTTGGGACATCTGTCTAAATTAATGTATTATATATGTGTATCGTCTAAAATAATGTTTTCAAAACCTACCTAAATTTGCATGCAAATCACTGGCTATATCCTATAAAAAGCACATCAGAAAATTCTGATGTTCTTATTCTTAAAAAATGGCTTGTGGCAGCTTTAGTGCCTACAGGCTGTCTGGATCTTTGTCTTAGGGCTTCATTATCAAATCATTCTATTTATGATAGGACATCATTTCTTTTAAGATTTCAATTAACGAATATGAAAAATACGGATAAGTCATGGTGGTGGTGTTAATTATTGTTTTCAACTGATTAATACTTAAGTTCTGATTAACAATCAATTATTAATTGAATTGACTTGTCGGATCTAAAACTCAAAGTGGTGTTAAAGCACAGAGGACTGATTTAATAAAAGTCAAACCTAACAAGGAGAATTAAGTGAATCACAGCTAAGCCTCAAAACTAGAAATTGGGCTTCTCTCACTTAGCCAAGGGTTTTTGAGGTTTGTCCATATTGTTGCCTGTGTCAGCGGCTCGCTCCTTCTCATCACCGGGTAGCATTCCATTGTATGGATATACCTGTCTGTTCAGCCATTCACCTGTTGAGGGACATTTTAATTGTTTCTGTTTCAGTGATTTGGAAGAACGCTGCTATAAGTACTCACAGAGAGCTTTCTGTGTGCACATATGTTTTCATTTCTCTTGGGTAGACACCTGGGAGCAGAGGGGCTGGGCCATATGGTAGGTGCATATTTAATTTTGCAAGAAGCTGGCAAGCTGTTTTCCAAGGGGCTCTATCATGTTGCATTCTCAGTGGATGAGCAGTGGATGAGGGTTCTGGTTCCTCCACATGCTTGTCAGCACTTAGTACTGTCAGGCTTTTGAATTTTTGCCATTCCAGTAGACATGTGCCGGTGTCTCAAGAGGTTCTGGTTTGCATTTCCCTGATGATTAGTGGTTTTGAGCATCTTTGCCTGTGTTTGTCTGCCATCTGTATATCTTTGCTGAGGTGTCTATTCAGACATTTTGCAAATTTTTAATTGAGTTGTGTATCTTCTTATTGAGTTGTAATAATTCTTTATGTAGTTTGAATAACACAAGTCCATTGACAGATATGTAAAAGCATATATATGTATATAAAAGCAGGGACTTGCTCCGGTTTCGGCAAAAGAGCTGGACCCAATGTTACCTAAATCTGGATCTTTGAATACTCCACTTCCAGACCCAAACTAGGATTACTGGGACTTGTACAAGCAAAACCGAGGGTACATTTTGGTACAAGAAAGGTCTATTCATCCAGATATATATCCAGACATATGATCATTTGGTGTCAACACGCAGTTTCACGGTAAAGGAAAACAGCGCCTTTGCTGCCTCTCCCAGTCTCAGTAAGCACGCCGCGTTTCCATCTGTGCAGCCCTGTGACCGGGCGGCATTGGGCCAGCAGCACTCCCAGACCTGTCCCTGGCTGATGGTGCAACACATCTTAGATGTGTTTCTACTTTTCTTTGGCAAAGATGACAATTTTCAAAGAGATTTTCATTTTTACTTCTCTGCATGCAAAATGGAGTAAAAATGATCCAGTCAACATTCTTATAAGTAGTTTCACTGGCAAGTGACCATTTGAGAAAAAAAAATACCTTTAGGAATTTATTTTCACAGAAATTTGATCAGATTTCCCCCAATCAGAAAAGCATGACCTAGGGAAAGTATCAACATTTGCAGTAGTCAAGTGTGCATATTTTAAGTTACTTTTTACTATAAGCAGAGGTAAAAATACTAAGTCCTGTGTCATAAAGAGACCCCCTCAAACTGCATGTCAGTTTTCATTGCTGTATGTGGAAAATTAGGGGTGCTTTCCTGATTTTTTTTCCTCCTTGGGGATTCAAAATTTAAACTTGGGTTATAAAGAATAATAGCTTCAACATTAGAAATATTTTTCTTACTTTTACTCATGGGTAACTAAAGACCTAGAGAATGAAGTGCTTTTTCCCAAAAGCATATTGCAAACTAGGATATTATAAACAAGTCTTGACTTGTTAACCATAAGGATAAGCCATTATGTTTGATCACTCCTGAACCACAGACATAGTTGCTCTGATTTCGATCTGCATAAGCTATAATTAATTTGATTTTAAAAATGTAACTTTTGTTTAGCACCTGTACTTTTAAATTTGTGTCCAAAGACATTTCAAAGAGACATCTTACACCATGGCAATGGGTTGGAAAATATAGAGAACACAGCTCCTAAGAACCTAAGAGTTTTGTATTTTTTTCTTTTAATAACAAAAACTGATTGATCCTGAAAGAAGTGAAAAAAAAAAGGGAGCCTTAGAAGGGAATGTTAATGCATGCATATTTTTGGTACATTAAAGACTCCAACGTGCTAATTCAAGCACTGTTTACTTTTTGTATATAACAGGATTGCTGTTTTCAAGTGAAAAACAGAAGATATTTTCTGAGTGCCAAAAACTACTTATTCGTGAAGTCTGAAATACCATTATTATTATTATTAATTCTTACGTCTAGCATCTGTGAATAGCTTCTTATACGAGAAAACCATTTTGGGTCAGCTGAAGGCCAAAAATAATGAGCTGGCCTCCTGCCTCTGGGTATCGAGTCAAGTAGCTGCCAATTAATAAAACTGATTTTTTTTTTGTTCCTGGGATAAATTTCAGAAAATGAAAACAAACAGTTGTTGGTGCTTTTCATAGATTTCCAATGGAAGGAATATATTTTTCACAAGTTTAAAGACTGACTGCACTATAAGTAACCAAACAATTACGAGAAGCCGCCCGGTGTATTTCTGTGGTTTAGCAAAAGGGCCAAGTCGGAAGGAAAAGACATTCCCGGCATTTTCTGAAGCTAGATAAATACAGAGAAGAAATATAGATGAAAGATGGAACTGCTCTCCACAGTCCCTGCCAGATTCCTCGACTTTTTGGCATACTGGTTGAATTTGGCAAATGTAACCAGTGACAATCTTTTCCATTAAAAGAGCAGCATATATTTTATTTTACCATACTGTTTGTGCATTTTTGACCCTCCAAAACTGTCTCTCTTTTTTAGAAAGTGATTCTTTCTGCAGAGTTGGCTGCAATTTCATTTATTTGAAACGGATCATTTATCACCAAAAAAAAGCTGCAGGGCACAGCTACTGTTGAACAGCTCCAAGAGACCTACAGCTCGGCAGGAAAAGTGTCTTTTTCTGAGACCGAAAGATGCTTTACCATGTGCCAACAGCATCTCATGCCAACGTAATGCCTTGATATCCAACCCTGTGTAAATGTGAGGAATCCTGGACTGTACAGTTCAGACAACATAAGCTAGCCGGTCCTGTCATTTTCTTTTATTTGTGATCAGAAAAACTCTAATGTAGCCTGATGTTCCTAATTTTGGTTACATGATTATGTTAAGAAAAAGAGTAACTCTCCAGCCCCAAATCTAAATTCCTTGGACTCCAACACTTCTGAACTCTAATTTTTTTTCTCATCTGGCAGTGATACTATTAGTAAACTTAATAGGATAGGTAAGTAGCAATCTCTAAAAACACGATGCTCAGGAGTAAGTACCAAGGCCACAGTTTCCAGCTTCGCCCAATTCAGGAAAGGAAGCCTCCCACCTGATAGGCCTCTTATGCAACTCCGATGGAAATGACTTTTTGTTTTTACCTTTCATTGGTCTCATCTAAACTAAACAAAAATAAAAGATTAAGGTGTTCACCTGTTGCTATGAAGTTTCTGAATGCAACATGATAGACATGTTTTGGATTTTAAACAACCAAAAATTCAAACAGCATTTGTATAGTCGGCAGTGATTTGTGTATATATTACTGCTCCAGTGTTATTTGCCATCTCATGCACCCTTTCTTAATCATTAAGTAGCAGCTAATTTAAAGTAAGGGAAAAGCATTACCTTGCTGTGAGTGCCAGATAAACCCTGTGGTTTCAATTTAAAGTTTGGAGCCAACAGTGACAGATATAAAAATGAGAATCTGTAATTTGCCAAGTTTAAAGTCCCAAAACCAACATGTGAATGCCTCACAGGTTAAACGTGCATAAAATGAAGGCTGTTTTGCATAGATTCAAAATGCTGAAGGAGTGTTTCTTAAACTTAAGATGACAGTATAATAATAGACCTCATTTAATCACAAAGTATTTGACAAAAAAAAAAAGAGTCAAAAGCCGCTGTTTGAGTTTCAGAATGCTAAATCCATACCAGCAGTTGGCAATAGCTAGGTCTGACATATTTTCAATAAAAATTATAAACAATTACTTTTCACATTTTATAATTTACATCCATTTAACTCACAAAGCTTGCTTTATGAATGAGTTATTTAATAATAATAATAATAGAGGTAGCCAAAGCTATTAGTAAGAATTTATAATTTTAACAAGGCACAACACTTAAGAAATACTGGGTAGAATGACTTCTATACATCTTTAAAAGATTTGCAATAACAACCTCACAACTAAAGGGTACGCTACTATAAAACACCCTCAATAACAGTATGATAACAAAAGACAGTGAATGTCAACTGACCTAATGGCTTCTCATGTTAGTTGGTCCAGAAATCGAAATCCTGGCTTGTCACGTTCGTGCACACCCTTTACACTATCTTCCCAGCCCACCAAGGATGCTCTTGACTTTCCCTGTCCCTCCCTCAGGGCAAGCCTTGGAAGCCATTCTGTAAACGGCACACTGTTTCCTTGTCCAACTGATTGGATGAGAGGTGGGTACTTTTCCCAAACAGGGCCAATCAGATTCCCTTCCCTGAAGTTTTTGAATTGAAAGTGGGAATAGTATGTGGTCTCACTGGGTTGACCCAATGAAGCTCGGGGGCACAGTGGAGGAAACCATGGGGAAACAGGGAAAGCCAACTCATGGAGAAAGAATAAAATGAAATGGATACAGATGACAGATGAAAAAGAAAAATGTGCTAGAAAACCTGTGAGACTCTGTCCCAGCACCTTTTTCAGTGTTGCTTGCCCTTTTTCCTCCCTCCCTTCCTTACAGATATATTTATTCCCTATTTAGAGGGCGGGTGAGAGGGACAGGCGGAGGGAGAAGGAGGGAGAGAGAATCTTTATCAGACTCTGCCTTCAGCGCAGAGCCCAACTCTGGCTGGATCCCAGGACCCTGACATCATAACTCAAAACAAAACTAAGAGTTGGGTGCTCAGGGGCGCCTGGGTGGCACAGTCGTTAAGCGTCTGCCTTCGGCTCAGGGCGTGATCCTGGCATTCTGGGATCAAGCCCCACATCAGGCTCCTCTGCTGGGAGCCTGCTTCTTCCTCTCCCACTCCCCCTGCCTGTGTTCCCTCTCTCGCTGGCTGTCTTGCTCTCTGTCAAATAAATAAATAAAATCTTAAAAAAAAAAAAAGAGTTGGGTGCTCAATCGACTGTGCCACCCAGGTGCCCCCATGGCTCTGCTGCTTTCTTTCCCATGAGATCTGTCAAATGTACTTGTATCTTCTTTGGTGCCCAAGCTTATGTGAGTTATTTATGTTGCTTGCAATTGATTGTATCCTAATTGATCCTGCATTCTATCTATGAAACTTTGGACACTTCACTTAGACTTTTGAAATAAAGCTTCCCAATCTTTAGAATGGGTACAGTAAGTCATGCATCACAGGGTTATTGCAAGGACTAAAAAAATAAGAAATAAAGCACGGAGCCCAGAAGCGACCACTCAGTAATTGGCTGCTCTTTTAGAAAGAGATTATCCTGTAATTTACAATTAATAAAATATATATAGCTATTTATATTACATGCTTGTTAGTCAAGGGGAAGTACTGTAATCTCTTATTATTAAGCCTAATATTCTAATATTTGCTAATTATTCACTTAATGGGTGATTCAAATTATTTGGTGAAATTTAAAATAAAAAAGGGCTTGCTAACGACTATTATCACAATGGTTATTTCCCTTTCTGTAGTAGAAACCTTGTAAAAACAAAAAAGGTTTGTGAATAAATCAATAATTCTTCCTGTTCCCTTAATTTCTCACCTAATGTGTAATGAAGTCCTGTTTAGGCTTCCATGCTCTCATGCAATGACAGCTCACCACCTCCCTAGGGGGCTTTCTGCTAACACACTTTCTGACCTGGTCCCTACACACCTCTGAGAGTGATCTTCAAAAACACAAATGAGATCATAGCACTGTTCTCATTAAAATTTTTCAATGACTTCTCAGTACAATAGACTAAAATCTCAATTCTTTACTATGGTCTGGCACTCCCCATGTAATCCAGCCCCTCACCCCTCCAGGTCTCCAAACACATCTTGTGTCACTCTCCCATTCTGTCACTTCAACTGCCTTGATCTTCTTGCAGGTCCTTGGAAACTCTAAGCACATTCCCACCTTACGACCTCTGCATGCACTTTTTCTCTGTAAACTCTTCTCCTGTCTTCATTCTTCGTATCTTAGTTTAGACACACCTGCTCCAAGATGCCTTCTCTGACTTCCCGGTCTAAAGTATGTTAGCCCTCTGTTACTCTTCATCCAACCCGATTTGTTTCCTTAATAGCATTTAGCACACTTAGTAATTATTTTGTGCATTGATTTGTTTTTTGACCAGGTCCTTCTTATAGTGCTTGAAAAAGTTATGAGACCCTTGGTCCTCCTCATTCCTCCTGAATTCTGGGAGTGATGAACGGGTCAAGTCCTGCCTGTGTGGAGAATCTGTATACTGTGTCTTTATTCTACCCCTTTGAAAAGGGGTACTTTTGTGAAGGAGGAGTCATTTCCTGGATCAGCGCTAAATAATAGGTGGTCATTCTTGACTACGTTTTCAAGAGGTCTTGCCCCCAGTTAGCAATGCATATTTTCCTCTGATTTCAATAAATTAATAACCAGTATATGGGATATGGAAATGAAGTAGGGTAGGATAACCTCTTTTCACAAATAGTTATCAATAGTCAATCATTTGCAGGATTAATTTGCTAAAAAGGAAATTCAGAAGCATATAAAATTATCTTTAAATAGATTCAATAAAGTCATAGACTATCTCCAGATAGATTAACTTAAAGTAGAAATTAAAAGATAATTCCCTGTGGTAAAATCTTTAAATAAATTTAAATGATAAACTGAAAGGGAAAGTCAAGTCAGTTAAGTGATTAAAAATCTTTTTAAAAAGATTTCATTAATTTATTTATTTGAGAGAGAGAGAGAGAGCAGGGGGAGGGGCAAAGGAAGAGGGAGAGAGAGAATCTCAAGCAGACTCCATGCTGAGGGAGGTGCCCTACAGGGCTGAGTGTCATGACCCTGAGATCATGACCGGAAGCCAAAATCAAGAGTTGGACACTTAACCGACTGAGCCACCCAGGGGCCAAGTGATTAAAATTCTAACCAAAAAATATCTATCCAAGTTTTACATTTGAACTCTCATCCGACATAAAATCAGTACAAAGTAATCATTTAGTGGTCGTTATTAAAACCAGTTATCAGTCAGTGCATAGGCCCACCAAAAATCATGTCTGGAATGCTCAAAGCAGCACTATTTTAATAGACCAAACTTATTCTCGCTTTAAAATGTAGGCGACTATTTAAAAAGTGTCTTGTTCAAGTTATCCATTTGTAAGTTTCTCAGAATGTTGAAGAAGTACTATATAATTTGTAAACAATGTCTGCAATTACACGTAAAGTAACGTATTATATATTCCCTAGACCAGATGAGGAACTACTGTCTAAAATAAACTGAAAAACAATAACTGGAATAAATTAGAAACTGGTGTCATAGTTTAAAAAATAAAAGGCTGAAGCTACTTATGGAATATGAAATCTTAACAGAAACAACCTGTCTGCACAGATCTGTGCACAGATATCCTGAGGGTTAGGAAAGATAGAGCTCAATCAGTAATTATTTACAAGTCATTCCAGTAATCTGTGTAAATATACAAAATTTGAATATGATTACTGTGGATGCTGCGGTGGCCACCCAGCAAAACGGAGTAGAAAAGCAACTGTCAATGAAGAATGTCTCTACATACCATAATTACCTGAGAGATAACTATAAAACTTAGCATCTAAACTTTGGTGGACTAATCCATCAGAATCCAGGATATTAGAAGCATGTCCCCTTGAAATATGAAGTAAGCAAAGTAAGTGCAAGTAAAAAGTTGCTTGATACGCAAAGTAGAAGACTTAGGGATTTTCTTGTCTAACTGGCGGTTTGGGATAATAATATGAAATAAATAGGGGTTAGAAAAGCTATAGTGACCACATGTTCTGATCCCAAATCAGGAATTTTAGCAATTTATATAAAAAGTTTTATAAGGGTATAAATATTAAATTACATTTATACATTTAACATACATTGAGGATCCATCTAAATCAACTTTATAGAAAATATTAAAACCATATCCAATTTGAATAGTTAATAAAGGCAATCATGGAAGGAATCTTTTAGCAGTATTTAATCCCTTTTTCTAAGTTGAAGTGTACTCCTTAACCAGTGCTTCTCAAATTTTACTATGAATATGAACCATCAGGGAATCTTCTTAAAATGCAGATTCTGATCCGGTAGGTCTGAGGGGGAGTCTGAGATTCCAAACTTCTAACAAGCACCTTGGTGCTCCTGTTGCTCTCTGTCTGGGACCACACTTTGAATAGCAAGCCCTGAGCCCTTGGGCTGTTGGGAGAGACCAAGAGCAAGGAAAGGCCCGAGACCAGCTGCCTCCAAGCCGCAAGCAACTTCGTTCATTTATTCCAGTGTGACATACAAATATTCCATGGTTTTCTGCTGACAGGGAAAAGGTTAGTGTTGTAAAAGACAGTCATATAACATATATATATTTAAAGATTTTATTTCTTTATTTGAGACAGAGAGAGTAGACCAAGAAAGCACGAGTCAGGGTGAGGGGCAGAGGGAG
Source organism: Ailuropoda melanoleuca (assembly GCF_002007445.2). NCBI lineage: Eukaryota > Metazoa > Chordata > Mammalia > Carnivora > Ursidae > Ailuropoda > Ailuropoda melanoleuca. Next base: position 24,731,417 of record NC_048232.1, read on the forward strand.
AAGCAGGCTCTCCACTGAGCAGGGAGCCAGCCCAATGTGGGGCTCGATCCCAGGACCCTGGGATCATGACCCAAGCCAAAGGCAGATACCTCACCAACTGAGCCACACTGGCACCCCTATATAGTTTGATACACTCTCAAAGGCAACAACAGGAATTGGATTGGCCAGGGGTCTGGCATACTGGGTCAGGTATTCCTATTTTCAAAGCTTGCAGCTTTGAGGATAGTATTTTAAACTAGTTAACATGTAAATTTGTCTTCTCTCAGTTATAGGAACTTACATTTTTTATAGCATTAGCAGAGAGTTCTCCTTGTTTACTTTTCTTTGATGAGGAGCAAATCAAGTGCCCTAGGGACATTGTCTTCACGCTTGCAGAAGTACTGCAAAGCACAATTCTGTGACTCCATGGCCTATCCCAATTCCACCGGGGCCGGGGCCGCAGTCATCCTGCTCAGCATGCCATCACACGCTGGAGCATTCCACACGCACAGTTGTATTTGTGTGGTAGATTAGCTTTCCATGCAATGCCTTCCTCATCCTCAGGCGTTCTTTAACTTTTCCTTTGAGAAGGTGATTTCTGTTTCCCTTGTGTTCAGCGTCATGGGCCAACTAATGTAAATGATGGTCTGGCTCTCTTGCCACTGAAACTCCTGAGGATCAGTGGTTCTAAACTTTTGTGTGCTTCTCAGTTACTTTAGGAGCTTGGTTGAAATACAGCTTCCTGGTCTTATTCTTAGAGACTCTGAGTCAGTCGTTTAGGGTATGGCCCAGCAACCTTTATTTATTTTTTTTCAAGCTCTGTATTACCTCTAGACAGATGGACTGTAGACCACACACCCTTTGAGAAACTGCTGCAATGGACCACAGTACATGAATGTGGCCCAGGAGTAACTGTTGGGAATGTTCCATAATAAAGAGTCTTGTGTAAGGAGAGATGAAAGCTCTGACTCTTAAGAAGTTATAAGGCTAAGAATGGACACTAAGAGGCATGAGCTTTTTGTCCCAGGTATCCGGTTTGAACTTAAAATTTTAATTTAATTTCTTTCATTAGGGGTTTTTCTTTTTACTATATAATAATAAATGGTATTTATGGGGGCGCCTGGGTGGCACAGCGGTTAAGCGTCTGCCTTTGGCTCAGGGCGTGATCCCGGCGTTGTGGGATCGAGCCCCACATCAGGCTCCTCTGCTATGAGCCTGCTTCTTCCTCTCCCATTCCTCCTGCTTGTGTTCCCTCTCTCGCTGGCTCTATCTCTGTCGAATAAATAAATAAAATCTTAAAAAAATAATAATAATAAATGGTATTTATGGTACCTAGAAGCCTGTCCCTTGGTGATGGGGGATGTTTTTAAAAGTAAAAATAAGATATATGAAAGGTGACTGGTTATAAAGATCTTAGACTTTTGGAACAGAGCTCATGTAAGTCGTAGGAATAGAAAATTGACATAGATTAGTGTAAAAGGTTTAAATTAAGCCCAAATCTCATGTATTCAGGTTCTCTACTTTCAATTTCCGTAATTCTAAAAATGCAAATATATACATATATTTGTATATACATATACATACAAACATATACAACATAAAATGCCATTAATATTAACTAAATTAATATTAACTAATATATCACTACCTTTGGAGAATATAGCTACTCTTTTTAAAGTCCATATAATAGATAGAAATAATTGTTTTAAAAAATCACAAAATCATCCGGTTTTAACTTCATATACTATAACTTTTACTAGTAGTAATGTTTAACTGGCATAAATTAAGACTACACAGAAGCTGCAAGGAGAGCAAGCAAGGCTAGAAAATCCTGAAGACTAAGGAGAGACACAGAGCATTTGGGTTGCAGAAGGACGGCACCATTCCACCATAAAACAAGTACGCTTTCTGCCAAGTTCTATTCCCCCTTTGTGCTTTCCCAGACAGCTGCTCTGTCTCCTAAAGCAGTTTCTCAACCAGGCTCAGTCTTCCAAACACGGCCTTACACACCAGCACCCACACCCACACACATGTGCCATCGAGGCACTTCTGCTTTACCCTGCAGTGGGCGTTAAGAGAACAGACTATGGAACCAGATTTCTTGGGTCCTTTCCTTATGACCTGGGTGATTCAGGGCAAGTCACTTAATCTCTTTGTAACTCAGTTTCTTTATCTGCAAAATGGAGATTAATTCCCATCTTACTGGAAAAGGGAGAAGACTAAAAAAAAGGGTATGTGTGAATGTGCTTTTGGGATAGTGGCTGGCACAGAGGAAGCTGAATAAAATGAAAATGATATTACTTTCATTTTTATCTCTTTTGCTGTACTTACACGCAGCTCTGTTTTTCATCTTTTCTCGCCTTTAGTTTTCAGGAGGGGGAGGGAAATTTATTTTGCTGGGATGCGGTGGTGATGACATAGCGTAAGCATAAGATGGATTGATTATAGTGAAGCAGAGCTAGTTTGGATGAAGGAGACAAGTATTCTATTAGCCCAGATCATCCCAGACATACTTGATTTTTCCAAAGGCTCCCTGGATATTTTAGAAGACTGAATCCCCTCCTCAAGGACAAAAGCATTGCCTAGAGCTCTCCAAGGAAAACTTAAAAAGAAAAAAATCAAGTGGCCTTAAAGAAACATTCTTGTATCAGATTTTTTAGATGCACTGCACTTATAAGAATGCAAAGAATTAAGATCAAAATTCTTAATTCCTCCTGAAGAGATTCTTATCTTGTAAACCTTTCTGTCAAGCAAAGTGCTAAATATATACAAAAAAGATGGCTCCTCCTGGGTTTCATAAACAACTATTAAAGGGCAGCGTGGCCCTAGTGCAGTAATTTTCAATTCTTTCTAAAGCAGCAAAAAGCTGTTTTGAAACACGATCTCATCCATAATTCTATATAAAATGGAAAAACTAGCTGTTCTAACTGAAGTAGGTGACCTCCCCCCACACCAAGCATTGGCTTCCACCTTGCCCTGAGTAGTGGGCCCTGATCTCTCCCAGGGGAACCCTAACTGTCCACAAGACACAGTTTGAAATTGGCTCGTCTAGTGGAAACAGCTCTAAACTAGATATCACAATCATTTATGATGTTATGCCATGTGTTGATTGTGTGGGTTTTGGTACCTCACTGATCTCCGGGACTTACATTCCTCATCTGCAAAATGTGTGTTTAAAATGGAAGATCGGTAGGAGAAGGAAGGGAAGAATGAAGGGGGAGTAAACAGAAGGGGGAATGAACCATGAGAGACTGTGGACTCTGGGAAACAAACTGGGGCTTCAGAGGGGAGGGGGTGGGGGACTGGGATAGGCAGGTGATGGGTAGTAAGGAGGGCACATATTGCACGGTGCACTGGGTGTTATACGCAAATAATGAATCATGGAACATTACATCAAAAACTAAGGATATACTGTATGGTGACTAACATAACGTAATAAAAAATTATTATAAAAAAATAAAATAAAATGGACAACTCACCCCTACCAGCTCTGACTTTTCATGAATTTATTGTATAAAGAAAGTATAAAAAGAAAGTTAAGAATCTGTGTTGTGCCAAGATGGGGTAACAGGGACTGGATTTATCTTCCCATCTAAAGCAACTTAAAAATGGTAAAATCTATAAAGAAATGGCTCTTCAGACACTGGACATCAGGCAACTGTGATCCTCAAGAGAAGGAAAACTTCAGAGGTAAGCCCTACGATTGTCCCAGCCTACTGCCTGGAGCGAGCTGTAGCGCAGGGAGAGAGAAGCCTCCCTGACCTGGGAGGCTAAGCTTGGCAGTCTGGGGGTCTGTGATGACTGGTGTCTTCAGGGAAGATTACTGGAGGGGAGAGAGCTCTCTGAGCACAGAACTCTAGAGACCTGCAGTCAGTGCCCCGGAAACTTCAGTGCAGAACTGATGAGTACTTGTGTGTGGGAAACTACATACCCAAGGACAGATCAGCTGGAACATTCTCTGAAGCTCATACAGTCAAACAGTGCCTGATCTGACCACCCAGCGTGAAAGACTTCCTAACTCATGGGTTTCAGGTAGAGCAACCGCAAGGCTCTTATCTCAGTAGTGGGTAAGAATTAGCTGTACTCTAATGTTGCTAACAAAGCATGAACTGAAAGGATCAAATTGTTTCTAAGCAACATGATGGCATCCTAGAGAAAAATGCAAGAATATTTATAGAAACTATCTATCACTCAACACATTAAAATTTGGTGTCTTCCAAGAAACAGACTCTTAACTATAGAGAAGAAACTGATGGTTGCCAGAAGAGTGATGGGAGGGAGGATGGGTTAAATAGGTGATGGGGATGGACGAGGGCACTTGTTGTGATGAGCACCAGGTGTTGTAGGGAATTGTTGAATCACTACATTGTACGCCTGAAACTAATACAACACTGTATGTTATCTATACTGGAATGAAAATTAAAAACTTAATAAAAAATCTCTCCCATCCCAAAGTCAGTGTCTGGCATGACCCATGATAAAGAGAAAAATCAACTAATTGAAAGGGAAATGACACTAGGACTGTTACTAGAACTGGATTTCATATGAGCTAGAGGAAAGACTCAGCATGTTAAAGAGAGACATGAAAGATACAGAAAGACCCAAATCTAATTTTGAGAGATGCAATTATACTATCTGAGATGTAAAACGCACTGATGGAAATAAAGGTGAATTAAACATTGGGGAAAAAAAGATTTTCTGAACTTGAAGGCATAGAAATAGAAACATTCCAAATTAAAACACAGAGAGGAAAAAAGACTGAAAAAATGAATAGAGCCATAAGGAGCTGTGGGAAAACATCAAGTAGCCACATATAGGTGAAAATGGAGTTTCCAAAGAACGGTAGAAAGAGGAGACAGAGAAAAGTACTTGAAGAAATAATGGCTCCAAATTTTCCAAACTTGATGAAAACTATAAGCCCACAGATCTGAGAAGTTCAACAAGCCCAAGCGTAAGAAACATAAAGAACACAACACGAAGGCACATCACAGTGAAACTGCTCAAAATCAGGGAAAGTGATAAAATCTTAAAAGCAGTAGTACAAAAAAAACAACATACACGTAAACAAGCATAAGAATGACAGATTTCTTCTCAGAAACAACACAAGCGTGAACAAAATGAAGGAACATGCTTAGTGGAGGAGAAAAAGTCGTTGTAAAATTCTCTGCCTACAAAAAATATTTTTCAAACACAAAGACAAAATAACGTCTTTTTTAGACCTATAAAAGATGAAAGAATTTATCAACAGAGCTGTACTACAAGAAATGTTAAAAGTCCTTTGGGCAGAAAGAAAATGAGACCAGATGGAAATCTGCATCTATAGAAAGGAATAAATGGCACTTTTCCCTATTTATTTAAAGCTCTGTAATTGATAATTGATTATTTACAGCCAAAAACAAGAACAATGTAGAATTTATAATATATATGAGTCAAATACATGAGACAATAGCACAAAAGCCAGGAGGACAAAAATGGAAGCACAGCGCTGTATGATTCTTAAACTATATGTTTCTGTGTGTAATATAACTTGAAGATACACTGTGCTGAATTATATATGTATACTATAAACTCTAAAGCAAACACTAAACGAACAACAAGGAATCATAACTAATAAAAACTAAACAATAAATAAATAATAAAAACAAAAGGGATAAAGTGGAATGTTAAAAAAAATTCAGTTAAGCCAAAAGACAAAAAGAAAAGAATAGTGGGAAAAAAAGGGAAAAAATAAAATCACATTTAGAGCCAATCATGTCAATAGCACATTAAATGTAAATATGGTAGACGCCCCATAACCTCCCAAAAAGGCAGAGGTTGTGATTTGAATTAAAAAAAAAAACAAAAGCAAGCCCCTACTAAGTGCTGCCTACAAACAGCTATTAAATAAAAATACACAAATGGGGTAAAATTTAGGGAGAGCTATAGGATTTAACATGCTAATTCTACCAAAAGAAAGCAGGAGAAAAGGCAGATTTCAAAGCAAAGAATATGACAAGGGATGAAGGTGATTTCATACATATAAAGGTGTCATCAAGAGGTCATACTATTCCTAAATACTTAGGCACTTAACAAAAGAGTTTTCAAATGCATGAAGATAAACTGATGAGATAGAACAGTGAGAAAAAGTTGGCAATTCCACAATAACTGGGGTATTCCTGAAGTATAGTGGTTAACACATTTACCTCACAAAATAATTGATAGAAAAGTAGTTATAAAATCAACAAAGATGTAGAATATTTGAACAATATTAACCAACTTGTCCCTAGTAAGCTTTATAGAACACTTTATTCAACCACATCAGAATACTCATTTTTTTTTCAAGTGCATGTAGAACATCAATGAGTTAAACCATATTCTGGGTCACAGAACAAATGTCACATAAAAAAAAAATAGTCAATGGGGCGCCTGGGTGGCTCAGTTGTTAAGCGTCTGCCTTTGGCTCAGGTCATACATGATCCCAGCGTTATGGGATGGAGCCCCACATCAGTCTCCTCTGCTGGGAGCCTGCTTCTCCCTCTCCCACTCCCCCTGCTTGTGTTCCCTCTCTCACTGGCTGTCTCTCTGTCAAATAAATAAAATAAAATCTTAAAAAAAAAATAGTCAAGTAGGGATGCCTGGGTGGCTTAGTCAGTTGAGCATCTGCCTTTGGCTCAGGTCATGAACCCGGGGTCCTGGGATCGAGCCCCACATCGGCCTCCCTGCTCAGTGGGGGGTCTGCTTCTCCCTCTACCCCTCACCCCATTTGTGCTCTCACGTGCTCTCTCTCTCTCAAATCAATAGATAAAATTTTAAAAAATAGTCAAGTAATATAATGTATGTCTCTGACTACAGTGGAATTAAATTATAAATCCATAACAGAAAAGCCAATAAAAAATCCTCAAATATTTAAAAACTAAATGTAGCAAAGAAGAAATCAAAAGGGAAACTATAAAATACTTTTAACTGAATGAAAATAAAAACATAACATCAAAATTTTTGAGATGTAGCTAAAACATTATTAGAAGGAAATTCATACAGCTAAGAATCATTTTTAGAAAAGATTAAGCTATCAAACATGTGAGTTTCCACCTTAAGAAAGTAGACAAAGAAGAGCAAATGAAACCCCAAAGTAATCAGAAGAAAGGAAATAAGAAAGATTACGGTAGAAATCAACAAAATAAAAAATAGAAAATTATAGAAAAACAAGGAAACAAAAGCTAGTTCTTCAAGAAGATCAATAACGTTGATAGATTTCTAGCCACACTGATCAGGAGAAAAGAGAAGACTAAACTTACCAGTATCAAGAGTAAAAAAAGTCATAACTACACATTATAAGTATATATTAAGAGGATAAGGGAATGTTATGAACAACTTTATGCCAATACATTTGACAATATAACTTAGATGAAATGAACTAATTCCTTAAAAGACACTATCAAAGCTCACTCAAGAAGAAATAAACCCAAACAGCCCTATCTTGAGTAAAGAAATTGGGTTTGAAGTTTAAAACCTTCTGAAAATGAAAACTTTCGGTTCAGGTGGCCTCACTTGTGAATTCTACCAAACATTTAGGGAGAAATAATACCAGTGCCATAAAATTCTCCCAGAAAACTGAAGAGGAAGGAACACTTTCCAACTCATTTGCTGAAGCATTACTGTGATATAGCATTACTGTGATAGCAAAACAGAGACATTACAAGAAAAAAATACTACAAACCAACATCCCTCATGAACACAGACATAAAACTCGAAGAGCATTTAGTAAATTAAGTTCAACAATGTGTAAAAAGGATAACACATTATAACCAAGTGGGTTCATCCTAAGAATGCTGGCTTGGTTTAACATTTAAAAACCGAATCAGTGTGATTCTCCATAATAACAAACTGTAAAAGAAAAACCATAATATAATCTCAATAGATAGAGTAAAAACATTTGACAAAGTGCAGTATCTATTGCTGATAAAAAAAAAAAAAGTTCTCATCAAAGTAGTAATAGAAGGGAACTTAGCCACCCTGATAAAAGTCATCTAACAGGGGCGCCTGGGTGGTTCAGTTGCTTAAATGTCCAACTCTTAATTTCAGCTCAGATCTTGATCTCGGGGGTTGTAAGTTCAAACCGCATGTTGGGAGCCTAAAGCATGCAGCCTAAAAACAAAAGTCAACTTTTGATGCTAGAATAGCATCAAAAATAGTTACATGGGGTAAATCTGAAAAAAGATGCAAAAAACTTCTATGATGAAAACCACACAAGATTGCTGAAAAATAAACACATAAATAATGTGAGTCAGATGGCAATAATATTAAGATGCTGATTTTCTCCCAAATGAGGTATAGAATTAATGCCCACCACAATAAAAATCTCAGAAAGCATTTCTTGTAGAAATTAACAAACTGATTTAATTCATATGGAAATGTAAAAAACTAGAATAGTCAAAATAACTTTAGAAAAAGAAAAGATAGGAACACTGACACCACCTACCTTTAAGGCTTATTATAAAGCTACAGTAATTAAGACAAAGTGATATTGGTGTAAATATAGACAAACAGAACAATGGAACAAAACAGATATATTCAACTATTTTTTTTCAAGTTTGCAAAAGAAATTCAGCAGGGAAAGGGCATTATTTCAACAAAGGATGCTCATACGCCCCCCAAATGAACTGTAAATCATTCCTAGGATCATAAACAAAAATTTACTCAAAATGGTTCACAGACTTAAATGTAAAACAAAAGTTACAGAACTTCCAGAAGAAAACATGGAAGATCCTTGTGACCATGTGTTAGGCAAATATTTCTTAGACATAACACCAAAAGCACGGTCCATTAAAAAAAACAAAAAACAAAAAAACCACACGATAAATTGGACTTCATCTACTTTGGGGGGGGGGTCATTATCCTGATCTGATCGTGGCTTCGTGGGTATGCAGAGGTACGGCACAATTTATCACATTGACACTAGATATGTGCTTGTGTATGTCAATTATAAAGCTAGTACATATTTTCAGTTAGAAATGAAATAAGGAGGGGCGCCTGGGTGGCACAGCGGTTAAGTGTCTGCCTTCGGCTCAGGGCGTGATCCCGGCGTTTTGGGATCGAGCCCCACATCAGGCTCTCCTGCTATGAGCCTGCTTCTTCCTCTCCCATTCCCCCTGCTTGTGTTCCCTCTCTCGCTGGCTATCTCTATCTCTGTCGAATAAATAAATAAAATCTTTAAAAAAAAAAAAAGAAATGAAATAAGGAAAACATTTGATGTATGTATAATATTAGAGTTAAAAATCTAACTCACTGGAATCCTTAAGTAATCATACCTTTCTTTCTCACTTAAAAGGATAAATGCAAATAACAAGAAAAAAGACAGTTGGAAGCAAGTCTGTATATGACTCTATATTTGGTATCGTAATAGAGTCACTGATACCTAATAGTGCTAACTAAGTAATTTAATGGCACATCACCAAGAGACTATTCTGAGCACTCCAGGGAATATCTGGAATGTATACACAAGAAAGTACACAAGACCACAAAGATAAAGAGTTTTAATTAACAGAAAATATTGTAGTTCAATCAAACATTAAGCATGTGGACTGCAGATAGACACTGAGGGCTCTTGGATGATCTCGGCCTCTAAAGTCCATTTACTTGACTCAAAGGTGTTAGTGTTATTTTTCTTTTTGGTGCCAGGCTTCAAGGACTATCGGGTGTGTGTGCTTCTGGGTTCATCTTCCCCGCTCTCTGGAATGCCACGGGATGTGCTCAGTCTGGGAGGCTGCCAAGACAGCCCTTGCCTTTCCACCCAATGGGAACTGTTCCTCCCTCTCTCTGTTGGACCCACTTCTGGTTGTATTTTCTGCAATCTCTTCAATTTCCTGCCTTCCAGAAAGTTATAGGCCCTAATGTAGCTTTCACCTGCCTGGTATAGACATTTGCAAAACAAATCCAATGTCACCATGGGGAAGGGAGCTTAATGCATTTTATAGGTGCTCGTCATCTTTCTATCTGATCACTTTTTCTGTCTTTGGAAAGGGCTTGTCTTGCTCAGTTTTTCCTGCAACTTCTTTCCCTCCTTGTATTACTTTCCTGTGTTACGGTTTTGCTATAATTAGCAATAACTTTGGTATATCTCCTAGACTTCTCATGCTTTCAATAGAGTTGCTAACAGATCTGCATCTACGTTTACAAGGTTTTGTGATGAAGCAAGTCCCTGGACTGATACTTTTGAGAAGGAGATTTGTGTAAAATCATAAAGAGGATAAAGATTGCATTATTCCTCTCATCTGTCAGGAATGACATTTACCAGGGCAGGAGATTTATTCGTTCATATAGAAGAGAGTCTTACCTGGAAAGCCTCTAACACCAGGTTATTTTTCGGCATAACTGAGTCAGTTATGCCGAAACAAATCCTTGTTACCTGCTTAGCAATATTTAAACACAAACCCTTTGGAAATTCCCTCTTCCTCTGGCTTCTAGAACTCCTGGGTAACCTGTTAACTTCGTAAGTTTACTTTGACAGTTCTTCTTCCTAGCCTACGTGCTCTGCGAAAGCAATGCAGACATTTCCCAGGCTTCTCTAAACTCTCTGCCAAAAACAACTTGTCCACCCTTGTTCGTGACTTACTACCTCTCACTGATACTTTCCAATCTTCCCCTCTTCTGCCTCTAGACTTGCGCTGTCCAATAAGAAAGCCACGGGCCACTGGTGAGAACCTGAAATGTGGCCAGTCCAAATTGAGGCGTACCATCAGTGTAAAACACCAATACAATACATCTATAATAGTATTGATTAAATGTTGAAGTAAAAATATTTTGGGTATATTGGGTTAAATAAAATATATTATTAAAATAAATTTCACCTGTTTCTTTTTATCTTTTCTGAAATTCTAGCTCCAGAAAACTTAATATTCTATATGTGTCTTACATTACATTTGCACTGGACAGCACTGCTCCAGTTCTGAAATTCAAACTGACCATTTAAATCGAACACAGTAGAAACTGAAACCAATCTATTCCAGACCCTCAAGCCTGCTCACTGTTATTATGGAATAAACATCAGTTGGCATGAGACAGATAGGTTGCATAACATCAGCGGCTGCTGTTAAGGAAATTGTATCATGAAGGAACTAACTCTAGAATCAATTACTTATGAAACCGGGTGACGGGATGACTCTGGTAATCGTCAACATTGCTCACGGGCAGCTGCAGCAGGCATGTACGTAGGACTGGGAAATAACAATGTAAGCTTTCGACTAGGAAGGCACAGTAGCAATTAGGAATGAAAACAACCAGGGATTTGCCAAAATAGTGGATAAAGGTTGTATGCATTTGGAGTCAGAAATGATAGCAGTTAACATGTTGTGACATACTCACAGCAGGTACTGTAACCACCTGAATGTGCCAAATATTCTCTTACATGATCTTGGCTGATAGAATCTTCCTCTTCACCTCGCCCCAAACATGGAGTCATCTTTGATTCAACCCTTTCCTGACTCCCCATAGCCAAGCACTACACCAAACCCTGTTTATTCTTCTGACATCCACTCACTACATCTACATTCTTTTCCTCTTAAAGAAAACCAGAGGGGGCGCCTGGGGGGCTCAGTCAGTTAAGTGTCCGACTCTTGATTTTGGCACCAGTCATGATCTCAGGGTTGTGAAATAAAGCCCCGTGTGGGGCTCTGTGCTGAGCGTGGAGCTTGCTTAAGATTCTCTCTCTCCCTCTGCCTCTGTCCTCCCTCCTCTCCTGCTTGCGTGCACTGACTCTCTCTAAAAAAAAAAAGAAAAGGAAAAGAAAAGGAAAGGAAAGGAAAGGAAAGGAAAGGAAAGGAAAGGAAAGGAAAGGAAAGGATAGGAAAGAAAGGAAAGGAAAGGAAAGGAAAGAAAAGAAAAGAAAAGAAAAGAAAAGAGAAGAAAAGAGAAAAATGGGGGAAAAAAAAAAAACCAGAGAAGGAGACACAGGTCCACAGGCTGCCCCCACGGTCCCAAGAGGGAGAGCTCAGGATTAGGCCTCCCTCTATATCATGACAGAGAAACTTACAAAAAACAATATCCTGTTCTTTACAGTTATTCTCCAGTAGAAATAGCAGGTAGTTAGGAATGCAAATAGAGGAGATGGAGAGGCTCTCAAGAGACCTTAAGATGATGGGGAAAAGGGTCTAGGGGCAAACAAACCCTATTTTCTTTCTTTGCTTTTCCCTTTTCTGTTCCCTCCCCCAATCATTTTTATTGCCTTCTTTTTCTAGTACATATAAGCTGTGTGGGTGGGTGAACAGAGTTTCATCACTTTACATAGCAGAATATAATTCTTAAGTGATTTTGGATTATCCACTGACTTGCCTTAGAAGAAATGATTCAGAATTGCATGAGCAGTTGGCATTTATGTCAATTAAACCATAAACCTTATTAAATTTTAAAACTTTGAGTAGCCTAGAAATTCTCTTCTTAGACTAACTGGCAATTGTCTAAGCATATGTTATATGTCAGACGCTTTACCAGGCTACTTAATTTTTATAGTTCCATTTTTTTAAAGACCCTACTGATGGCATGTTAGGTTGGGCAAGCCCTGTTCAAGAACAGAATGTATAGCTGTATTAAAGTCTATGTATTTCTAGAAGCTCTCCCACCTGTGTATTGATTAAAAGCAAAGAAAACTTGATACACAGATTCTTTTGAAAAAAAATGTGTCTTTGAATTGGTCCTTTGCTTTTACAGTTAAGACCATCAAGTTGTAGTCTAGTTGTTTCAGTCAGCTCCTGTAGTTCGTGCCTATATTTTGTTATTTAAGTGCTAAGTAAATTATATATTAAGTAAAATTATGAATGCCCCTGATTATTCATGTGCTGTACATTTTTTAAAATCAAGTTCAAATTATGGAGCGATTATTAAACTAAGTATGTTTATACTTTTTGGTTTAGGAAAAATCGATCTCCAAATTTTCTGCAACATAAACCATGCTAACACATGGCTCAGCAGCTATGACCCAACAAATAATCAGTTTTGTGTGTCCAAGTACGCCCCCATCAGTGAAACCTTACTGTTACATAAGTTTCTTTCCTGCGGCCATATACCTACTTTGGACTAAACCACAAAGTCAGTCAATCACCAGTACCTTTACTGCACCATTCTCGTGCATGGTGATGCAGTTATCCGCATCTTCGGAGAGCTGATACAAGGCTTGAGCTGTTGCTCGATGTACATTGGCGTCATTTGATTTCAGGTAACGCACTAATGGAGCCACCGCTTTGTACTCGCCAAAGGTCACTCTATTTCTGCCCCACATACAGCAGCGTGAAATAGCTTCTGCTAGATGGCGCCTCAGTTTATCATTATTCTGCACAAAGGAAATGAATTGTGGTACATGCATTGCAGTGAACCTCTGTGACGTCATGTTTCTGTGCTAGATGTTTATTACCCAATAAAATGCCAGTGAGTCAAGGGAGAAGGGCTAGGAGGCTATTCAGGTGGAGTCTTGAAAGAAATTAGTATTTTGGTGGCTCCCCAATGGGCCAAGGTTCAATCCTGAGTTTTCTTTTTATGACTTTAAAAATTTTTTAATTTCTTTTTATTGACTACTGAACGTAGTCAATACACTCAAAGGTGATCAAGTATTTGGCATTTGTTATTTGCTCAAGGATTGATTTCCTTTTGAGCACGTGCTTCAGAAAAAAAAATAGTTAAAGAATATCGGACATTCTTAAGGGAGCATTTCACTTGACTGGAATAGATGGATTAACTCTACACCTTCACCAGAGGAACACCTCTACATCAGTAATACACCTTGATTCCCAACAGGGAGAAGGCAGTGCAGCGAACAGTGACAAGTTTGAGTCCGCCATTTTCCTTTCCATAGCCTTCATCCTTCTTTTTGTATGCAGTTAACTTCTGTGGGTATACTATAACTGAATAGGATACAGTTTTCTGTTTATTAATTGTACTGTGCTCTTGACTAAGGCAACAACTTGGTGTCCTTAACTGAATCTGGCAGTTATTCTTAGGAACTCAGTATTAGACTGGCCCTAAAAAGTCTTCTAAACCAAGTATCTTTCCAGTGATTAAATTTTTGCTCTATGATTTTCCTGCCAAGAGGTAGCCCAAACTATGCTCAAATACCTCTGGTCATGGTGAAGTCATTATCTCTCAAGGCTGCTTATTCTATCTGGCACAGCTCTGAATAAATAATACAGTGGTTGCCAAAGTCTCCCAGCGCAAGGATGCCTTCAATCCAAGCTTGCTAAGCCTGGGGGGAGCATTTAACTTCTAAAGTTGGCATGAACAATTACCTTAAGGATAATGATAACGATGGTGGTGATGGAAGAGGATAGTTAACAGTTCTATAATAACATTTATATTTGCCACTACTTTACTTGCCAGTAACAAATAAGAAACAGTCTCTATTTTCTAAGGATCTTGCATATTAAACTATACACTTAGAATACACTTTCGCATTGATTAGTGTCAGAGAAATTTAATGAGATGACCAAAATCTCATACTTCAGAGGTGATGGATATTAAGCTTGAATCCAGGTCTCTGGACTCTAAGCTTATTGTTTTTACTACTACACCATGATATCTTATGATAAGACATTTAAAATAAAAGGATGTGTTACTTACTGTATTTGCTAGTTTGGACAATAAAGGGACAACTCCATGATCTGTAATAACAGCTAAATTTTCTTGATCTTTTGCTATATTGGTAATAGCAGCACATACACTTGCCAAAACTTCTTTATTATCTGATTTCAGTAAATTGACAACAAGTTCCAAACCACCAACAAAGGAACGAACCATTTCTCCAGCATCCTAGAGAAAATTAAAAACAAAGATGTTATCAAAAATAATTTTATGGGGGCGCCTGGGTGGCACAGCGGTTAAGCGTCTGCCTTCGGCTCAGGGCGTGATTCCGGCGTTATGGTATCGAGCCCCACATCAGGCTCCTCCGCTATGAGCCTGCTTCTTCCTCTCCCTCTCCCCCTGCTTGTGTTCCCTCTCTCGCTGGCTGTCTCTATCTCTGTCAAATAAATAAATAAAATCTTTAAAAAAAAATAATTTTATGATCAAACTTTGAAAAAAAAAGTAATGGTAAGGCTGTGAGGTACACCTTTGGCATAAAAACAAATTCAGTTTATTTCTTTATTATACATGATTTCTATGTATGTATGTATGTATATGTATATATACACACACAATTCAGTTTCAACAAATATTTATTGAACAACTATTATGTGAGAGTTACTATGCTAACTACTGGGGATATAGAAATTAGTAAAATACAGTTGTCTTATTATTTGCTGTAGTTATATTTTATAAAGTCATCACAAAAACTGAATTAGTAAATACTAAACCACTATTTCTAGGGGAAATGCAGCATTAGGTTCCTGTGAGCCTGGTCACAATCGTATCAACTGATTAATACATAAACTTGTTTTATGTGTGTATCTGCTTAAAGATATCTTGTCTCATATATTGTTAATCCATTAACATTGAACTCATAGACAGCACACTCTAAGTCATGCCTGAAGGAGGCTTATCTAACACATGAATTTTCTCTGTAAGACACATCACAGCCTTCTGGTGCTTAAGAACAGTAGAGAGCACTTGGGTACTACATGTGGGGGCCACGTCAAATAGTGTAACCACCAACAAAGCCCACAAAGGTATGAAAAACATGGCATTAAGTACACTACAAAATGGATGCTTGTTAACAGCATGAGAGCTAAAACAAACAGTGTCATCTTGTTCAACCCCAGCTAAGAACATGCATTTTGGGTGACTCAAATTTTTCACCTCTCTGTGCATGTCCAAGAATGATCACAGAGGTGCTGTGAGTATCGATTTGGGGATTGCAAACGTTTTAACAAGTAGGCAAAAATTCCCAAATTGAATTTGTGAAGACTGTGGATTGACTGGGTATACTCTTTGGCCACGATGTTGCCTGCAATCCAGTAAGGAGTAGGGGCATTAAGAAATAAGTATAATGGGGACACCTGGGTGGCTCCGTCGGTTAAGTGACAGACTCTTGATTTTGGCTCAGGTCATGATCTCAAGGTTGTGAGATAAAGCCGTGGGTGGGTCGGGCTCTGCACTCAGTGGGTAGTCTTCTTGAAGTTTCTCTCCCTCTGCCCCTCCCCTCACTCTCTCTCTCTAAAATAAATAAATCTTTAAAAATAAAGAAGTAAGTACAATGAACAGCACTAAGATGAAAGATTCAAGGACGTCCCCCCAAGAGGATGTTTGTAAATGAAGTCTAAAAGATGAGGAGTTATCCGGTATGAAGGGGATTTGGGGTGGAGGAATCATCATGAGACAGACCTGAGAGTGAGGGGAGGTGCTTTCTTTTTTTTTCCTTTTTTGTTTGTTTGTTTGTTTAGTACAGAGTAGTTAGAGCATAAGTATGAAAGGGAGAATCGAGAAAACGAGACCTACCAAGATCTTGATGGGTCTTTATTCCATGCCTTGGTAGAGAGTATGGAGTTCATTTTAATGGCATACGAAAGCCACTGGAAAGGTTTGAGTGTGTGTGTAGTGGGGGGGAGTGGGGAAAGGGATTTTATCAATTTTGTATCACAATAGATCTCTCGGGATTGCAGAGTTGAGGTTGGGGCAAAGCCTGGTGCTGGGAACTCAGAGGTTACTTCACTAAATTCAGATAAGAGGCAGTGGCAGTTTGGAAGGAGGTTATAGTCTAGACCTGGAGGAAAGGGTGTGGGTTTGTGAGCGCTGACTGGAGGAGATAAGGACCAGTGACTCGATGATCCCATTTCCGGCTTGACCTAATGGCGCTAATGGTGGAAAGGCAGGGTGTTGTGTTTTCTCGGGGTGAGAAAGGATGGTACTTGGTATCAGAGGCCTGATTTGAATGAAGTGCCTGCAAGACATTTACATGGAAACATCCAGAAGTCGGTTGGAAATACGCGTTTGGAGCTCAGGAAAGAAAACCAGGCTGGAGTCATAGATTTGCAAGTCGTCAACATAAAGACTGTAACTGAAGTAATATGTATGAGAAGTGGGGAGGGAGGGAAAAGTGGGGTCTCTGTGCCAGGGCCACAAGTGTGGGCAGGAAAGGAATTTGTCGGAGGAACCTGAAAACAAATGGTTGCTCAGAAATCCTTACCTTCCCTGATGTATGTTGGCAGCTGTGTGATGTACAATTATTGGGCTCCATGGCTTTCTCAAATAACAGAAATTAATACCTTTTGAGTGCCAATTATATCTTAGGCACTTTGCATAAATTATTTCAGTTAAACCTCCCAATAACCATGCAAAATGGATGTTATTTCCATTTTAGATTTTAAAAACTGAGGTTTCAAAGCTGTTGAACCTCATAAACTAGACTGTATCCCTCAAGGGGCCATTTAGAGTAATCTTAGTGAACTTTATAATATAAATCCAAACATCTCATCCCCATATCCCCCCAAATTCTTCCACTGCTCTCCCCTGCCCTTAGGATAAAATCCAAACTCCACATGGCATGTGTGCCCCTAGCTTCCCTGTCTTATCTTCACTGCCTCGATTCCCCACCCCCCACCCAGAGTTAATAATCAGAATCCTGACACTCATTCTCTGAGTATATGGTTCATGAAGTCTGGGGTGGGGCCTATAATTTTTTTTTAAATTTTAAAAATCTCTCCTGTGATTCTAAACTCCACCAGTATTGGGAACACTGCTTATGCATCAGTCCTTCAAGTTCATGTCCTCTAACATGCCACTTGCATGTCTCTGTGTCTTTGCATATGGCTATTTTGTCTATTTTTCCACTAGCCTCGGACTTTCCATGTGGTCTCAGCTACTGACTAAGGTACCATTCTCTTCAGGGAACTTTCTTGAACTTCAAGTCTGGGTCAAGCTGCCCCTGATTTGCTACACCTGGTTCTCCTATATTATAGCACTTCCTACTCCTGCAGTAGCGGCTTAATTATTTGCCTTTGACCTAGAACATACGTTCCAGGAGGGCAGGGGCTCTTTTCTGTCTTGTTTATTGTTGTATGCCCAGTTTCCGTGAAAGTTGCTATGCCAGTTTCTAGAAACCCCATTGAATTAATTTGCAAATGCACAGCTACGAAAGGAAGCTTTCACCGAGGATGTAACAAACCAAACCAAACCAAAGTTCTAGTGAATGGTGAAGGACAGACCCCAGTCAGGTTCTTCCCAAGTGTAAGTAGGAAGTATCTTTTCCACAACACATTGTCTCTCCCGATTGCTATGGGAAGCGTGTGAGCAATATTATTGGCCTTGTTCTCAGTACCACATTTAAATACAACCAATGCTAGGACATAATTTCCCATTCTGATGTATTAATAAAATTATTTTGAAAATATTGGCCATTTTCCCTAAAATTCTACAATAAAGCTTTTTACATAAAACAAAAGGAGTGAATACTTTCAACTGTATTCTACACTCCATCTGACTACACTTCTGTGCACTAGGATGCAACCACATCAAAAGACTATAAGAGTTAAATTATTAACCTTCAGTCAAATATCCCACATAATTTTATCCGAATTGCCCTTTTGAAGCACTTAGTTGTAGTGGTAATTGTTGTAGTAGTCTTCTGTGTTGAGGAAAACGTTAGAGAAATAAATTAATATGTGAAAAGTGAAATGATAAATGGCAGAGTGGGATCAGAACCCATGTCTGCCTGACCCCAAAGCCACTCCACAATACTGCAATTATGTGAATCCTGACCACATGCTCAGTCCAGATGAAATAAATTCGTAATCCTAACCACATCCTTGGTCCAGATGCACATGTAAACTCAAAAGCAAAAACAATGGCTTCTTGAATTTCAGGGAACTTCAAAAGTGTAGCCTCAAAACTACAAAATGATGTTATTTATGTCAATAAGCTAATATACTTGTCAGTTATGAAATTACAAAACAATTTTTTTTTCTCCAGAAAGACTGGAGGAATTCCAGGAAGATGATGGTGGCATAGTTTTTGAATCTCCCTAAGGAAACAGAGAAATTGGTGGCAGCAAAAAAACATAGAAATGCTAGGTGACAAGGTATCTTTACGGACCCCCAAGTACAAGCAGATTGGAACAAACTATCAAAGCTACATGCTTTAAGAAACCAGAAATCCGTAGAGAGAAGGCAGAAGGACTTAGGAAGACTGTAGAACCAGGGAGCCCAGACTGTCATCAGGTCTCCCTGGAAAGCTCTGGAAAGCTCAGGAGCATCACAATGGACTTACCAGGCCCTGATTAATGGATAAGACCAAAATGCCCCCAGGTCTGACAGTGCTGGAGCATTCTGTGGTCTGAGTTCTATGCATTCGCAATACTACCAACTGAAGGCTCTTTCTGGGTTGAAGCCCCCTACCAAGGAGAAACTTCTGGGAGTTGTATCCAAACGGAACAAGGCAAGGACAATGGGATGAAGGAATGATGGAGTCCAGGTAAGAAGAGAGGAGGGGAGCAAAGGAGTCTGAGTCTATTCTCCATTGCTGGGAAAATAACAGAAGCGGGATCTTGAGAAGCATGAAATTTGAAATGCAACTCTGGCTCATATCTCCCTCCTAAAACACCATAAAAACTTATTTCACTGAAAAATGAACGAAACAAAAAGACTATGGTCAATTTCCATATGGATTTATTATAAGAAAAAGAATGAGGTGAAAGAAAATCACAGAAGCAATGAAAGGAAAATATCAATTAGAATTATCAAAGCTCATAAATTAGGTGATTAGTAAAAAAAAAAAACAAAAAACCCAATTTTTAAAGGCAGGTGAAACCCATTCACAAAGAATTAGAAATGAAAGAAAAATTCATTTTGAAAATGAAGAGTAAACTAGAAGGAATGCAAAAATAAGCACACATAATGGGTAATATCTTTAAATACATAGAATATGTGAAGAGTTTGAAATGGGAGAAAAGCTAACAAAAAATTCAAAGAAAGTAACATACATACAGCGAGTCCCTAAGAAGAAAATAAAGCAATATAATAGAGCAAATTTTTAAAAAATATGATGCAAGAAAACTCTCTCCTGAAATAAATAAAACCTGAGAGTATATAGGAAAGTCACCTTATATACATGGGGAAATTGGCCCAGAATGTGCTGACATAGAAAATACTCTAGAGTAACTGCTGGACTTTAATAAAAAAAGAAAAAACAATTTGCTCATCTAGGCAAAAAGACCAGGTCACTTCTAAGGGAAAGAATAAGATATTATCTTTAGCCTTTTCAGTAGCAATTTTTTTTTTTTAAGATTTTATTTATTTATGTGACAGAGAGACAGCCAGCGAGAGAGGGAACACAGCATGGGAGTGGGAGAGGAAGAAGCAGGCTCCCAGCGGAGGAGCCCGATGTGGGACTCAAGCCCGGAACGCCGGGATCCCACCCTGAGCCGAAGGCAGACGCTTAACGACTATGCTACCCAGGCGCCCCTCAGTAGCAGTGTTTTTATGCAGAGGGAAAGGGAAAAACACATGTAAACAACCTCAAGAGAAAATGTGAATCGATGTTCTAATACCCAGCCAAAATGACCTTCAAGTATAAAACTGTTATAAACATGGAAGACTCCAAGGGATATGTTAACACAGGCCCTTCTGAGGAATGGACCTGAGACTGACTGTCAGATCTCCAAAGAGACTAGAAAGACATTGATAAAAGGATGGCAGATTTCCTACAATACTCTACTGGCTTCATTTCCTTCTAGATGAGGTTTAATTCATTAGCATGATTCAAGTATTTTCCCGATCTGGCTCAACCTCACCCTCTGGTCATATTTCCCACTCTACCCTTTCATAAACTGCATGGCAGCCTCTAGGATTACTGGTGTTCCCTAAAGTGGTATGTGCTTGTACATCTTTGGCTACATCATTTTTCTTTACCCTGATGCCCTTCTAAACTCCTAGAAACTCCTGCTCAGCCCTGAAAACTGACTCCTCTTAATAGCGTCTTAAATAACATTTCCTCCATAAAATCCACCCCCCTCTTCCCCTTCTCAGTATATTTCTCTCCCTCCCCTCCACTTTCCTGTAGATGCTTTTCTCCAAAATCTATTCCCTCATTCTCCTGTATTTGCCAAGGCTTGATTTTGTTTGGGTGTCTAACTCTTACACAGAAGCACCTGGAGAAAGTGCTTCTATACCCCAGAGGTAATTCTTGACTGGCCTATCACGGAAGTCTCATTCCCTCTGCCATTATTTGTTTAGGGGTGGGCTTGATATGGCCCAATTATGGCCAGAGAGTTCTGAGATGATGTTTCCTAGGAATCTTTTGGAAGTTATAAGGACTAATCACAGGTCACACTGCGAATGGCACAGCAGAAAGAGGAAAACAGCCTGGGGTCTTTGATGGCACAATTGAGCTGCTGAATCAACCAGGCCTAAAATCCACTTTGGCCAGTTAAAACCAAAGGCATCTTGTAGCCACATTTTCCATTCTATTGTAATTGTTTTCCACTGAGTCCTTTCCCCCATTAATTTGTGAGCTCTTCAAGAACAGAGCCACCTGGTCCTGTTCTTTGACTCTCATTTGGGATATGGTCTGGGGTCTGTCCCAATAAGTGTTTGCTGACTTGTGAAAAAATAAAAATAATGAGGGGATTATGACTTTAAGATACTTAACCACAGTCACAAATACTAAAAAGCAAAGAGCATTAATTATGTATTAATAATGTAACTATGTAAAAGGAATATAAATGGGTAAGGCCAAATCAACCCCACAGTCTAGTGACTTCCTGGTTGTCTCACTGCTTTATCAGTAGAGACAGTGAGTCACAGCACTGGGGCCATACTGGGAGAAATAACAAAAGTGATCACATCTGCTTCGGCTCCAAGAACTTCCTAAGGTGCATGGTATGAGATAGAGGAAGCCAAAGTCGCAATGAGATCATGGGCATGGCTCACGGAGGACTTGTAATGTTTACAATCTGTGGGACAGTGAAATGTTAGATTCAAGCCCACAGGTCCTGCCAAAGTTTGTTTATGTGCTTGGAAGGTAAGACTTCTCTCTCTCTCTTTTTACTTTTTAGGTTTAAAGATTCTAAACATATGACATCTTGCCTCACATAGTTTCTATGGAAAGGGAGACAGTATATTTGAGGATGGAAAAAGTAATTATTCTGCCAAAACTGTCTTTCACTAATGCTAAACGACTGGGCAAATTCAACACATTTTCCACCTTCTCACATATCTTAAAAACTAGTCTTTGCCAATTCGCCACTGGTGCGATATTGGTTGTGCATGATTCAAATTTTCATCTTTAATGCAAAACCCCCCAATTAGAGTAATAATAGTAATAACAATGAGAACAGTCTAGCTTTTTGCAGTTTACAAAGGACTTTCACCTATATATCTCCTTGGATCCTCACAGGTCTGCCTTTGGGAGGCATGACATCCCAATTTTACAGATGGGAAGGGTCAAGGTTCATGAATAGTTAGTGACAAAACTAAAAATTAACTTCATGTTTCTTGATTTCTCATTTTCTGTATACACTGTGTGCTTACACTTGGAAGTGCCAACAATTATATTTACAAGATTAGACCTAGTTTATAAACAGTCGGAAGACTCTTCACAATTTAGAGGGCTAATAATTCCAAATAGATGAAGCTAGCTTTTTTGCCAATGACAGTTCATGAGACAAACAAAAACAGTAATTGAAAGAGAGAATATGAAACACCTTTATACTGTTATTAAAGTAAAGCTGGAATGGGTGAATAAATAGGAAAAAGGTGTCAAGTTCGAATTAACCAAAATCAAGTCAAATACACAAACTAGGATGAAAAATGTAAAGTAACAAAATACTTTTGGTTAAAATTCAACTAATAGGAAAGTATTAAGGCGTTATTTACAGATTAATGAATAAAACAGAAAATTGGATGTTTTGGCATAGAGCAATTAAACTAATGGGTATGAAATTCCTTCTCTTGCCTCCAGCGAAAAGAACTGGCAGTTTTCTGATGAGGTGAGATATACATAATGCAACTTTAAAGCACATACAAGGCAAGCGTAACATGACTTAAGAACAAAAATTTTTAACCAGAAGGGCTATAAAAACACTGTTTTGTGCCATACAGAGACCATACAATGCATAATATAGTATTTGAGAAAGATTTAAAAATAGCACGTTGCATATAAAAAATTCCAAAAATGCTACATTCACGTTAGAACAGCATGTCAGAGAAACCAAAACTGAACAGGCAAATCTTGTCCTAAAAGTATATTCATTATATCAAATGCTTTTAAAATTCTAAATACAACGTATACACACAAGGAGAACAGGCTGTTTGTGTAGCTTTATCACAGTAAGATCCTTGTTCTGTTTCTAGGAGTTAACAAGTCCCACAGCTTAAAACAAATTACTGATTTAGAACTACTTTACACTTTCAAATGTAGTTCTTCAAAAATCAAAGTTTGGATATCAGTTATACCTTTTTCATTCTGAAGGAAAAGTAAATTAATTTCAGGTAAAATAAATGATTTGGTCCTCAGAGTGTAGATTTACATAGCTGAAAACGCATTCTACTTTGAAGGTAGTTTTATCAAATTAAATCACAAAAAAAATAAAGAGAATAAATTTAATAGTTCTGATTTTCTCTATTCTCTAGCCTAATTTAAGATAATTTTCTTAAATATCACAGAGAACTGTGGTTTTCCATCTCACTCTGTCCTGTGTTGATTCTGTTTTAGATACAATATTCTATTAACGAGGAGGTCTAAATTGTGAGAAACTATTGTGTATCCAGAGGCTTATAGAGTTAATGAAATGACACTCTTAACCAATGATGTCTTTGAAAAAAGCATGTAACTAGTACAAAGAGCTGAACAAATGTAAGTCATATTACCATAAAATAGCTATTATATAAATCTGTGTACATATATATGCATATATGTATATATAATTTTTAATATTAAATATATGTACAACTTTTTCCCACTTGTACTCAGTAACTCACAGATTAAAGTGAGTGAAGCAATTTCAGGTTAAGATCCAGTCAGATGCCTCCAAACAGCAAATTGTGTGGACCAGGCTAAGAACAACCCTTGAGACCATAATCTTGACAGAAAAAAAGTTTAAGTATATGAAATACTATACTCTAAAAAAAATCAAGGGTCTCCCATTTATGGAGAGACTGTTTTCTAAAAGTTTACTTGTTGGGTCTATTACATCACATTTTTCTATAAATACGTGGTTAATATCTCAGTTTGACAGAGAAGACTATTTAACTCATAACGAACCTGAAATATAACAGACTAACTGCAACCAATCCTCGTTTTCATGCATGTTCTAATATTTGAAGGCAGATATCTTGTCTCCCTCATCTTCTGTGATTGTACCTTTAACTTATTTTCACGCGAAATGATTTTCCTACGTCTCCTCTCTCTTTTATCAAAGTTTCTCTTAAAACATACCCAGAGTTTAACACAATTCCAGATGTGGTCTGACTAGAGCAGAGCGCACTGGAATTCTTACCTTTCATGAAGTACACACTGTACTTCTGCTCGTGTGGCCAACCACACACACTATTGCAGCAGTTATATTACCCTATTTGTTCACATTAAGCTTTGAAGTCAGCCCAAATCCCTATATCTTTTCTAAGTGAATTATTCTACAGCCAGTACTCGTACAGCCTGCATTTATGGGATTTGCAGCTTCCTTTTATTGCATAAATAGGATTGAACAATTTTCATATAAAGGAGATACGGTTTTAGATGTAAATTTCTATGTAAAACCTAGAGAAACCAAGGAACCATCTGGATATGTTGAGGTAAGTAATTTATCTAAGCATTCCTACGTTAAAAAAATTCCTTAGGGAGGTAGAAAATACAGTTTTTGAGGCAGTAGTTCTCAAACTGTGTTGCACATTAGAATTCTAAGGGGAATTTTTAGCTTTCTCTAAGCCCAGGTTGGACCTAATATACCAATTAAATCAAAATGCATGGTGGTGGGAGCCAGCATCCATGCATATCTGAGGATGACCCCAATGTACACCAAAGTTTGAGAATCACTGTTTTAAGAGTTTAAGTCATATAGAGATAACACCTGGGGGCACATCCCAGGTTCATCATTATTAGCTATAAGTCTTTGAGCTAGCTACATGACTTCGCTAAGCTTCAGTTTCATCAACTGTGAAATGGAGCAATAATAGTATTTATCTTTTGAGGGTTGTTAAAAGGATACATATAAAACATATAACAAGGTGCCTGGCATATGATAATAGCTGTTCCTAGTGTTATATTTTCTAATATTTTGATAATGTTTACATTACCAATAGTTTGCACAACAAAATATCAACTTAAGGAATAACCACTTGGAATTTATTTGATTCCATATGTCATTCACCCTTATGAATATATTCAATATACATAACTCAGCAACATTTTTACTACATGTTCAGTCCTGTTTTAAAGCCCAAACAAGAAGGAGTTGGTAAAAAATACACCCTCGATTATTATTAAATAATTCATCTATGTTTATTCATATCATTAAAACCACTTTCATTCATGCATTCATTCATTTGGCCTCAGAAATGTTAAGGTACTATTTTATATTGTGGGATTCAAAATAAATAATTTGGTTTCACATTATGATCACCTGGAGTAATTTTTTTAAAGATTTATTTATTTATTTATTTATTTTAGAGAGAGGAGGGAGAGTGAAAGAAAGAGAGAGGGCGCGCAGGTGGGGGGAGTGGGCAGAGAGAGAAGGAGAGAGAGAATCTTAAGCAGATTCCCCACTGAGCACGGAGCCCAATCCAGGACTCTGGGATCATGACCTGAGCTGAAATCAAGAGTCGGACACTTAACTGAATGAGATACCCAGGCGCCCCACCTGTGATATTTTTAGAACTATGAATGCCTAGGCCTCAATCTCAATATACAGAATGGGGATTGGGCTCTTGCATGAGTATATATTTTTTAAAGCTCTGAACGTAATATGCATCTAGAATAGAGAAAAACTGATGTGCACAATTCAGATTGTGTTGCTGTTACTTACAGAGTCGGAGCATTGGTGATGATCTCAAATAACCACATTTAGTTTAAGACTAGAGGAGGGAGGACATTTGTGGAATTTTCTATAGTAAGAATAAGAAGATAGGAAAAATTGGGAAAAGTAATTTTTTCAGAACTCTAGAATTTAATGAAAACTCATCATGTTTGTAACTCATCATATTTATGCAAGAAAAATGCCTGAATCTCAGTTAGAACAGTGAGTTTTGTAGCATTTAATAACTTTCCCTATTCTCACCTCTCTCCCCCCCAGCTTGGTAGTAGCCCTGAAACCATGTTATCTGGGAAAACTTGTAGCCTAGCAGCCATAGGAGGGGAAGAATGGGTTTGGAGCTCTTCCCAAACCCCCATTCCAACAGAATGGTTGCAATTTGCCTTGAATGGCAACTTCTAAGAAAAGCTCCAAAGGCTTGTCTTTACCTCAGGGCTCACTCACTTAGGAAAGTCCTATTCTCAGGGCAAGTCATAAAAAAGATCAGTGGCAATTATTTACCATAAAAGCTGTTTGAGGTGCTAATATTAGTTGGGACAAATAAGAAGCTGGCCAAAACATAATTAAAAGGAAAATCTTGGGGCGCCTGGGTGGCACAGCGGTTAAGCGTCTGCCTTCGGCTCAGGGCGTGATCCCAGCGTTACGGGATCGAGCCCCACCCGCATCAGGCTCCTCCGCTATGAGCCTGCTTCTTCCTCTCCCACTCACCCTGCTTGTGTTCCCTCTCTCGCTGGCTGTCTCTATCTCTGTTGAATAAATAAATAAAATCTTTAAAAAAAAATAAAAGGAAAATCTTAAAAATGGGATGTCCACAGAGAGTTTTGAAAAACTCTAACCTATTTGTAGGGATCTGAAATGCTACATGTAAGTGTAGGACCATGTGCACAGTCAGAAAAGAACTGAGAAAAGTCCTAGGTCAACCCCTGCCTGACTCTGAGGTTCTACAGAAACCAAAATAAAGGGTTAAATTGTAAACTACTGGAGTGTTCAATGTGTGCCATAAAACACACACAGAACACCTCACCAAAGGATGAGAAACCTAATGGTGCAAGGAATTTAAGGAAATCTCAGTCAACTCATTAGATGACCAATGAGGTAACTGAGCAGAAATCTCAGTGGCCACACTGACAAAGAATACAGACATTATAGAATTAGTCCAAGAAAGTCACTAACAAACAAACAATATCAAAGATAGCAATAAATAGTAAAAATACAACCCCAGAGAAGGGGAAAATCTGATTTCCAGAGTTCCTACATTATATTACTTAAAATACTAAGTTTCTTTCCCCCCAAGTTTATGAGACAAAGAAAGAGGAATGTATACCGCAAAATATAACCAAGGAAAGAAAACAGTCAATAAAACTGGACCCTAAGGAGGTCTGTACCATCTTGGATTTAATAGATAAAGACTTTAAATCAGCTATTAAAAATATATTCCAGGAACTAAAGGAAACCATGCCTAAACAATTAAAGTTTGAAACCATATCTTGGGAAGTAGGGAATATTAATAAAGAGATTGAAATTGCATATAAAAAAAGGAATCATTAGAAATTCTGGAGTTGAAAAGTACAATAATTGAAATGGAAAATTCACTTCATAGGAGCAACAGCAGATTTGAGCATGCAGAAGACAGACTCAGTGAACTTGCAGATAGGCCAATCAGATTATCCAGTCTGAGGAAACAAAAGAAAATGAATGAAGAAAAATGAACACATCCTCAGAGATCTATAAAACACCATCAAGCATACCATCCTACATATATGGGAGTTTTAGAAAAAGAGGAGAGAGAGAAAGGGCAGAAAGAATATTTGAATTAATAATGACAAACACTTCTCAAATTTGATGAAAAACTTTAACCTGTATATTTATGTATCTTAATGAATTCCAAGTAGGATCAACTTGGATATACACTCCAAGACATGTCATAGTCAAATGGTGAAAGACAAAGACAGAATGTTGAAAGTTGCAAATTGTACTTGAAAGCTGTACATGACTCATCATGTAAAAGGAGACTTCATTAATAGTAACAGCAGACTTCTCATAAGAAAGCATGGAGACATTACCAAGATGGTGGACTCAGAAGTTCCAAACACTTGCTCCCCCATGGAAATATTAAATAAACAACTACAGATCAACTAATATAACTTAAAGGAGCTCTGGAAACCAGTTCAGAGATCTATAGCAAAGAAGCAAGAAAAAGTCACAATAAAAACTCCAGGAAATATCCTGGCATTTTTACTTTCTCTTGTCCCACCCCCTTCCTGACAATAGCACAGTATGGTCAGGAGGAAGCAGACCAATTACCAGTTCCTTCCCTTGGCCAGAAGAGGCAGAATGGAAATTATTTGCAACACTCTACCTGTCTGTGGGCTACCTAAGAAAGACTGATTTCTATCTCACCTGACTCAGAGCTCAGATAGGAAATTGTGGCAGAGGGATCTCAGGTGGCAAAAACTATGGAAGGCAGTGGCAGGCATTGTGGTGTGGGAGACTATAGATTCACAGACACCTGGGAGTAAGAGATTACAAGCAGGGGAATATAGTAAAACATCTTTGCCCCCAGAGAAAAGCTAGAGTGAGAGTATGAGAAATTAAGACTTTTAAAAACAGCCACGAACGCAGGGGAATTTTTAAAAAGGTTACACACAGGCCCAGGAAAGACAAATGCCCAGAAAAGAATCTGAAGAGACCTTATACCTTTACCCTGGGCTGATTCCAATAGGAATGACAGGCTCTTATTAACTAGGGGAGGTCTTCCAAACCAATCCAGAAAAACTAGGAGAGGTGGATGTTTTTTCAAATGCCTGCTTTTCAACAAAAGATCACAAGGAACAATACAACATGGCTCATTCAAAAGAACAAAATAAATCCTCAGACCATCTGTGAAGGAACAAATGTATCAGAATTACCAGGCAAAGACTTTAAAACAATTGTTTTAAGTATGTTCAAAAGCTAAAGGAAAACACAAAAAATTAAAGGAAATAAGGAAAACAATATCATATTTGTTCCTATATCATTTTCCTTATTTCCTTTAATTTTTTGTTTTCCTTTATAATTTATATCTAAATTATATATATTATATAATATATAAAATATATAAAATTTCTATCTCTATTGCTTTGTGTGTATATATATCTCCAAATAGAAATTCTGGAGCTGAAAAGTATAATAGCTGAATTGAAAATTTCACTAGAGGGATAAAATAACAGACTCAACCAGGCAGAATAAAGAATCAGTGAACTTGAAGATAAGGTCACTTAAAATTATTGAGTCCAAACAAAAAAAAAGAGAGAGATCAATATAGGCATTATGGGAGTCATAGAAGAAATAGAGAGAAAAGGGGAGAGAGATTATCTGAATAAATAATGCCTAAAATTATCTCGTTTGAGTAAATACATGGATATACAGAAGTCCTCTCAAAACGTTCTATCCAACAACAGCAGAATATACATTTTTCTCAAGTACACATGAAACATTGTCCAGGATAGATTATATTTTAGGCCACAAAACCAGTCTAAATATTTTTTTTAAAGATTGGAATCATACAAAGTATGCTTTCCAAACACAATGATTGAATGAAAATAGAAATCGACACCAGAAGGAAAACAGGAAAGTTCACAAATATGTGGAAATTAAACAACATACTTGTAAATAACCAATGAATTAAAGAAGAAACCACATCTATTTCCTACAGGAAAAAAAAAAAACAATAGAGAAAGTAAATGAAATCAAGAATTGGCTATTCAAAGATCAGAAAAATTGACCAATCTTTAGCAGGGCTGACCAAGAAAAAAAAATAAGACCCGAGTAACTTAGATCAGAAATAAAAGAAGGGACGTTAACAACCAATTCTACAGAAATAAAAAGGATTGTAAGAGAATATTATGCACAGTTGTATGCTAACAAACTGGATAACCTAGATGACATGGGTAAATTTCTAGAAACACTTAACCTAATAAGACTGGATCATGAAGAAATGGAAAATCTGAACAGACCTATAACTAGTCAGGGAATTGAAACAGCAATCAAAAAGCTCCCAACAAATAAAAGCCCAGGACTAGATGGCATTACTGGTGAATTCCACAAAACATTTAAAGAATTAACAATAATCCTCCTGAAATTCTTCCAAAGAATTGAA
Organism: Ailuropoda melanoleuca; assembly: GCF_002007445.2. NCBI lineage: Eukaryota > Metazoa > Chordata > Mammalia > Carnivora > Ursidae > Ailuropoda > Ailuropoda melanoleuca. Next base: position 24,761,449 of record NC_048232.1, read on the forward strand.
GAGCTAACATTCTCTAACTCAATCTATGAGGGAGGACAACATGATTCTGATACCAAAGCTAGACAGACACTACACAAAAAGAAAAATGTAGACCAGTATTGCTTGTGAATATTGATGCAAAAATTCTCAACAAAGTGCTAACAAACCAAATTCAACAGGATTATACACCATGACAAAGTGGGATTTATTCCTAGAATGTATAAATGGTTCAACATAAGAAAATCAGTAAGTACTACATTAAGAGAATGAAGGTAAAAATCCATAAGAGCATGTCAAGTGATGCACAAAAAGCATTTAACAAAATCAAATACCCTTTCATGATTTTTTAAAAAAGATTTATTAATTTAATTTGTCAACAGAGAGAGTGAGAGAGCACAAGCAGGGGGAGCAGCAGGCAGAGGGAGAAGCAGGCTCCCCACTGAGCAGGGAGACCAATGTGGGACTCAATCCCAGGACCCTGGGATCATGACCTGAGCCGAAGGCAGACACTTAACCGACTGAGCCACCCAGGCATCCCACTCATACATGATTTTTTAAAAAAAAGTCAACAAACTCAGAATAGAAGGAAACTGTTTCAACATAATGAAAACCACACAGGAAAAACTCACAGCTCATATCATAATCAATGACGAAAGACTGAAAATTTTCCCTCCAGGTTCAGGAGCAACACAAGTATGCCTGCTTTCACCACTCCTATCTGACATAGTACTGGAAGTCCTAGCCAATTGGATTTCATAAGTCCAATTAGAAAAGAAAAAGAAATTTTATTTTTTTTAAAGATTATTTATTTTAGAGAGAGAGAGTGTGTGTGTGCAAATGGGGGGAGGGGGCAGAGGAAGAGGGAGAGAATCTCTAGCAGACTCTGCGCTGAGCCCCATGAGGGACTTGATCTCACAATCCTGAGATCATGACCTGAGCTGAAACCAAGAGTCAGACATTTAACCAACTCACCACCCAGGCACCCTAAGAAAAAGAAATTTTAAAATCCAAATTGGAAAGGAAGAAAAAAAATTTATCTCTGTTCACAAATGACATGATCCTTTATGTAGAAAGCCCTAAATCCTATAATAAACTGGTAGAATAACTGAATTCTGCAACATTGTAGGTTACAAAGTCAACATGCAAAAATCCGTTGTGTTTTTATACACTAATAATGAACAATGTGAAATGGAAATTAAGAAAACAGTGCCAATTACAATAGCATCTAAAAGAATAAAATACTTAGGAATGAACTTTAAGCCAAAGAGGTAAAAGATTTGTACACTGAAAACTGTAAAACATTGCTAAAGACATTAAAGTAGACACAAATAAATGGAAACATATCTGTGTTCATAGTTTGGAAGATTTAATATTGTTTGGATGTCAATACTATCCATAGTGATCTATAGATTCAATGCAATTGTTATCAAAATCCCAATAGTTTTTTTGCAGAAATAAATAAATTCATTCTAAAATTCATATGGAACCTCAAGGGATCCTGAACTGCCAATACGATCTTGAAAAATAAAAACAAAGTTGGACTCCTCAGACGTCCTGATTTCAAAACTTACTACAAAGCATGCTAATTAAAAGAGTGAGGTACTGACACATAAACAGACATATAGACCAATGGAATAGGACAGATACCCAGATATAAACCCTTGGGTATTTATTTTGTCGAATAGTTTTTGACAGGGCTGCCAAGGGGGGAAAGGACAGTTTTTCAACAAATCATGTCGTGAAAATTGGATATCCACATGCAAAAGAATGAAGTTGGACCCTTACCTTTTACCATATTAAAAAAATCAACTCAGAACGGGTTAAGGACCTAAATGTAAGACCCGAACTATAAAAATCCTAGGAGAAAAGAATCCAAAGGACAATGAAGTTAAAGTTATGAGCATACTGAGTTCAGGTCTAGAAGGAGAATAAAAATATTTCAGGCACAGGACCCAAATCTATTTCACTTCTTAAAAATAGGGGTACACAAGGGTTTCCCCATTCATTAAAGGAGGCAGGAAAACATTACTACTAACTACTGCCTATGGCTACTTCTTGTATGAAGATGTGTGTCTAGAGAAATGGAGGGATGTAACCTTATGAATAGAAACTTGGGTCTCAGTTAAATGTCTGAGTCAGTTAATTTTGAGATGTTACAGTTTCTGATGGCAACAAAGTACAATGTGATCCTGGGATCTCGTGGCTGAGGTGGACAAAATGATACGATCAATTTAATGGGTGAGATTATTAATTTAATAAAGTAACTGGTAATTAAGAACTATACTTTCAAAATAAGATGGTTAAATGGTTTCACAAACTGCTAATTGTTGGCATGATTTTGTATATAACTGTTTAGGATAGGCTATCCCTCAGCATTATCAACAATAGCCAAACTATGGAGAGAGACCAAATGTCCATTGATTGATGAATGGATAAAGAAGATGTGGCATATGTATACAATGGAATATTACTCAGCCATCAAAAAGAATGAAAACTTGCCATTTGCAATGATGTCGGTAGATCTAGAGTGTATTATGCTAAGTGAAATAAGTTGGTCAGAGAAAGACAAATTGTATATGATCTCACTCATACGTGGAATTTAAGAAAATAGATGAACATATGGGAAGGGGGGAAAAAGGGAGAGGGGGAACCAAGCCATAAGAGACTCTTAATGATAGAGAACAAATTGGAAGTGGGTGGGGGCTGGGCTAGATGGGTGATGGGAATTAAAGGGGGCACTTGTGATGAGCGCTGGGTGTTGTATATAGTGATGAATCACTGAATTCTACTCCAGAAACCAATATTGTGCTGTATGTAAACTAACTAAAATTTAAAAATTTTTTAAAAACCTATACCTTTGGTTGTAACTTTCCATTCTGTATATTACACCTCTGTCAATTCCATCCCTTCCTAGACTAGCAACCTGCATTGCAGCCCTTTTTGGAGTAGGGTCTGAGAAGCACATGGAATGGGAGAGCAATAGGAGAGCAAGAGAAGAATCCAGGTGAAAGCAACAGATTTGACCTTAGATGGTGGTCCTTCCAGATGTAGTCTGAAGATAAACTGTTTAACACCCTCACTAGTGTTTTGGTCCTGTCCCCAGTTGAAAATCTGGCACATGGAAAAAATATTTGTAATACAGTTCACTTTAATCTTCAAGGATTTTAAGTACTGGGGGCTAGTATACTTTGAACTATTTGGTGACTTAAAAATGATAGCAGACCCCAAATAGGCAGGCGGAACACAAACACGGATCACATTTTAAAGAGGTTTTAAATTTTTTAAAAAACCTTGTAGCCTGTTTGGCACACTGTTGGACAACTATATGTTCTAGGGCCCAAACATGACCAAATCAAAGCTCATAAACCATGTTTATGCCAGTATTCTTAGTATGAAACTATACCCCTACACATGCCTTCTCCAGCTTCTCTTTGGCTTCCTGATTGGGCATGGGTCATTGGACGGCTGAAGTTAAACAGAGAGTGATGTCAGATTTCTGTCCTGTTTGATCAGCTGTGTTCTGTCACACCTGGAGTCAGGAAGCTGGCCTCATCCACACTCAGGGCTCAACATTCCTGGCTAAAATTGCCTAAGCATGTATTCCAACCTCACAGAAAGTAACTTTTTCTCTTCTCTTTTGGGGAATCATTCTCAAATGTCTCTGATTAGCTGCTCTGCTTGGAGGAGATCCTTAGGCCACTGGTTTTGAAATTACTAGTGATTATTTTCCTCCAAGATCAAAATTCACAACCAGACCTTATTTTCTAAACAAGTAGCACAATTGTTTGGAAAGTTACAAAGCCAAATGATCTCATGGATATATTACTGATTTGGAAGACAGATTGAGTTTTCTTCCTAATTCTACAACTGGCTTATTATGCATGCAGAGTATTTATTCTAAAATGAGAATACCTGTTTCCTATCTAATTCATAAGTGGTGGTTATAATATAAAATTTTAATATAAATTTGCCTTATAAGAAGGCAAACAAACATGTTTAAACTTCCATTTTTTCTTACTAAAAATTATTTAACCATTACCAAAAAGAAACAGAATTAAAAAAATCAAATACTATCTTTCTACATTCAAAAAAAGAAATAAAAATGCATTGATATTTTAAGAAAGAAAATGATTCTTATGTTGGTAAAAGACAAAAAAGTAATTAGAAGTAATGTACCAATTATATATTCTTTATATGAGTTTCTGTATTTTTCAATACCTTATTGTTCATGGAGCACAAATTTGAGTTGATTTTCGAGCAGAGTTTTGGTTCTTAAGAACAAAGAATTTAATGTGTGGATTTTTGCCAGACTCAGCTGTTGCATTCTTTACATCACAAGTTCGTAATACTGAACACCTGTTCAACCACTGTTTTTCTCCAAAAATGTGTTTGATCATTCAGCTTGAAAAGAACAGCTTTTCACTTCCATTTACAGATCTCTCACACTTTTCAGAAAATACTTAATTGTCTGCAACCATACTTGCGGCTCATGAAATTTACTAAATAACATCACTATAGAGGTTATTAGGCTCTCTATCCTTTGTAGCAAGCTTAATTGGAAAAAAACCCCAACAACAAACTTTCCTTAAGCCTAACACAAAAACTCACCTCAAAATGGTACACTGTTAAATAAAATTACTTAGAAAAATATGCAGTGAATTTTTTGTGGTTAGTTCGCTTTAATTCAGCCCTCTGTTCCTCAGTTCTTGATAGACTGAAGAACAGGGGGTAGTTTTCTGATGGAAGATGCTTATTTTCTCTTAGATAGTCTTTCGAGTTTTATATATGACCATAAAACTGATTTGTATTTCATATTCTGATTTTTCAGTCATATAAAGAACGGACAAATAATTATTGAGCTTGCCAAATATACCTTTTTCAACAAGCACGTTTTCTAAGCAGCTAATCAAAAACTATTTTTAACTGACTTTCTCAAAAATGAAGGAGAATTTTATGCTTTCTAATTAAGACACTGGTCTACTGCTGAAAGTGTCAATCCTCCTTACCATGAAGATCTCACATTCCATTTGTTTTATGCATCTAACAACAATTATAATGCAGCTGCAATGCAAAATTGTATTATGAATCTTTGTCTCAATGATCCCATAAGTCAGTACCGAAGTATGTTGCTGCCCAGCTCATTCACTGATACGTAGCTGTAAATATTCCTTTGCAAGAAAAGATGCAATACATTCACTAGAACTGATTTTCACGTCTCTTTTCTTTACAGATAGATCTGAAAATGTGTTCTAATACACACACTGTTCAAAATATAAAAAATGGATAACATCTGTTTTGAACAGTTGACATTTCACCATATCCATTCCACATGGACTCAAACGTAATGCGCTTAGGTTTCATGATGCCTGACAGACGTGGCAGGGACCCTGAAGTAGCCATAACTTGTCTGAAGGCTTGGTCTGTGCTCTCTTCCCATTTGTATTGCTTTTAGCTATAATTGACAATGGCTGATTTCTGTAGCATTTCTGTCAGTGCTGTTAATCCAGACAAAGGAGTTCTTTATTTCAGAATGGTGCCAAATCCTATCATTCATAAGTTAATCAGCCTAAATGACTTGCAAAACATCTTATGTGAAAAAATGTGGAAATCCTTTCTTATAAAATAAAAGGCAATCTTTCCTTGAAAGTTGAGTCATTAACTTACCTGAAAGGGGATGGGGTGGGGAGGAGGAGGGAAGAATGGACCAAAATATCTGGCAAGATCTCTTCTAGTTCCATTATTTTACTGCAAGCTGGATGCCCAGCATATTCAAAAAATGTTTCCTGCCTCTACTCTCCTTCAGGATTTACAAACTCATTAGAAAATAATTTTAATTCACCTAAAAACAACAGCATATCCAAACTTGAAAATGCTAAATTGAATATAATTGAGTGGGATAAATTTTGGATGATGATGTAAAATAAGACACATGAGACCCCAAAAGATTCCAAGTACATATAACCTCCCTCCATGCATACAGACATTTATGAGTATCTTTACCCATATTATTTCAGCTAATCCAAAAGGCAGTTGATTGTAAAATGCATGATTATTTTACATACCACCAAGGAAAACATTGGCCTTTAACCTATGACGCAATGTCAATTATGAAACGCTCTATGTTTGAATTTCTACCATTAGGTCAGAGGTAACTTTACTTTCTCTCCCTATGTGAAAGAACATTCTAGAAAGGCTCGATTGTTTTGTTTAACCTCATTCATTCTGTATTTTAACACTGGAAACTTAATTGCATAACTGTTATGCATTTATGTTATGATAAAAAAAAGGCATACAAATTGTAATGTGTACCTACAGAAGGTTTGGCAAACAGTGTTAAATAATGTTGAATTAATTATTTGATATGCCCAGAGATTAAATAAAATCACTAACTTTTAATATTATATTAATTAGATTGATTTTAACTTTTAACTTTATTTTATTCATGTATTGTCACAAAACTCTTCAAGGCAAAACTTAAATGTAAGTGATTAAGAAGTATAAACTTGGCCCATTAACTAATTATTAATATTACAACATGTTCCACTCAGGCATCATTATATATTCTGGGGCTATCTTTCACACTTACTTAAAGGCAGCCAATGGAAGTAACAGAAGATGTTGTACCTCTTTAGGTATAATACAGGGATGAAACAGGGATAAAAACTTATTCAACCCTCCAGGTTACTATGTCATAGGTTAAGAATGGAATCAAAACCAAAACAAAACCTTTGCTATTCTTTTTTTTTTTTTTTTTAAGATTTTATTTATTTATTTGACAGAGAGAGAGACAGCCAGCAAGAGAGGGAACACAAGCAGGGGGAATGGGAGAGGAAGAAGGGCTCCCAGCAGAGCAGGGAGCCCGATGTGGGGCTCAATCCCAGGACCCTGGGATCACGCCCTGAGCCAAAGGCAGACACTTTACGACTGAGCCACCCAGGTGCCCCTCTATTCTTGATTTGTGATTAATTTTGGTATAAGCATTGAAAAAACAAAGAGATCAACAATTTATGGATTTGAATTATTAATTAGGTTTAGCATGAAGAAGGATTACTCAAGAATATATAAAAACATTGCTGAAAGCTTACTAAAATCAATACAGCAAGGCCCAAATGTGGTTTACACTGTAATTATTTCAGAATCATAAATGCTTCAGAATTTGTAAATTCAATTATATGCATTTCATTTTCAATGGTTTAGTTTTGTGAATTTTGAAAAGCACTTTAAAAAAAATTTTTTTAGTTTCTCTCACCAAAGATGGCAAATACCGATGGAAACAAAACACCGAAGGTTAAATTTTACTTCAAAGTTTCCAAAACTGAACAAGTGTCAGCGAGTTAAATAATGAAAATTTCAAATGATTTTTAAAGCTTCTTTTTTAAAACATACTCTATTAATTAGAGCAGTTTTAGGTTCATAGCAAAACTGAGCAGAAGGTACTGAAGTTTCCTGTAGCCTCTGTCCCCACACATGCACAGTGCCCCCTATTATCAACACAACGGTACCACACCGTATGCTACACCAAAGATATTTTTTTAAATACACCCCCCATATTGGTACACTAAATAATATTTTTTTAGGCTTGCATCATTTACATTTTTGAGGTTCTCAAAGCTTAAAACAGCCCTAAGACTTTTAGGAAATCTCATGTTTTCAGAGCAATAGGGCTTTTCTTCACAAAGAAATCGCCCAGGAAAACCTTGGAAATGAAAACTGTAGAGACTTGTTTCATTGATGAGGCAGCTGTTTTGTGGTGGAACCACAGCAGAGGGTATGGGGTTAGGACTGGGTCATACCGTAGCTTAGTTCCCATTCCAGTTATGTGAACTTGAGCAAGTAATTAAATATTCTGATGACTCAGTTTCCTCAGAAGCAAAAATAATGGGTTGTGCAGTTAATTGAGATGATGTATGTGAAAGGCTATAGGTTGCATACATATAAATAATTATGGTTATGGTGAAAACAGAATGACAGTCTAGGGTAAAAAGAGATAAGTACTATGTAAACTGCTTTACAACATAAATCTGGATGAAGAGTTGAGAGTCCCAGAGGGACACATCTCTAGGAATGACCATGTTAACTAAAGAAAGTCTCTGGCCAAATTAATCTATGGGGCCATATTTATTCTTTTTTTTTTAATCATCTACTTATTTATTTTTTTTATCATTTTAAGTTTTTATTTAAATTCCAGTTAGTTCACATACAGTGTAACATTAGTTTCAGGTGCAAAATATAGTGATTCACTACCTCCATACAACACCAGGTCTTCATCCTAGCAAGTGCACTCCTTAATCCCCATCATATCATTTTATTTATTTTTTTCATCATGATAAGTATACTCTTTAATCCCCATCCTCTATTTCCTCCATCTTCCCCACCCATTTCCCTTTTGGTAATTATCAGTTTGTTCTCTGTAGTTGAGAATCTGTTTCTTCATCTCTCTTTCTCTTTTTTTCCTTTGCTCATTTAGTTCTTAAATTCTACATATGAGTGAAATCATATGGCATTTGTCTTTCTCTTGACTGACTTATTTCACTTAGCATTATACTCTCTAGCTCCAGCCACGTTGTTGCAAATTGTAAGGTTTTATTCTTTTTTATGGCTAATGTTCCATTGTGTATATACACCACATCTTCTTTATCCCTTCATCTATCAATGGATGCTTGGGCTATTTCCAATAGTTTGGCTATTGTAAATAATTCTGCTATAAATATAGCACCCCTATATTTATATATATTTGAATTAGTGTTTTTTGTATTTTGTGGCTAAATACCCAATAGTGCAATTCCTGGATTGTAAGGTAGTTCTATTTTTTTTTAAGGAAAAAATTTTCCAGTTTTCCACAGTGGCTGCACCGGTTTGCATTCCCACCAACAGTGCAAGAAGGTTCGTTTTTCTCCACATCCTCACCAACACCTGTTGTTTCTTGTGCTTTTGATTTTAGCCATTCTGACAGGTATGAGGTTATATCTCATTGTAATTTTGATTTGCATGTCCCTGATGATGAGTGATATGGAACATCTTTTCATGTGTCTATTTGCCATCTGTATGTCTTAGAGAAATGTCCATGTCTTTTGCCCATTTTTTAATTGAATTACTCGCTTTGGGTATTGAGTTGTATCATTTTATATATTTTGGATACTAAACTTTTATCAGATATATTACTTGCAAATATCTGCCCCCAGTAGGTTGCCTTTTATTTTTGTTGATTGTTTCCTTCACTATGCAGAAAATTTTTATTTATTCTAAATGTGACATATCACATTGATTATTTTGTGACTATTAAATCACCCTTGCATCCCAGGAATAAATCCCACTTGATCATGGTGTATGATTTTTTAAATACATTGTTGGATTCGGTTAGTATTTTGTTATGGATTTTTGCACCTATAATCATGAGAGATATTGGCCTGTAGTTCTCTTTTTTGTGGTGTCTTTTTTGTGGGGCCATACTTCTTAACTATTTAATGGAAACCACCGATTAAGCCCCGGGAAACTATGCTTAGGTTTCTACCAGTGAATCAGAGGCAGCTAGATTTTCTCTCTGTGTGAAAAGAACATTTTAGAAAAGCTCAAATTGAAATTTTTGTTTCACTAACCTCATTCTTCTTTAACACTGGAAATTTAATTGCATAAATAAATTATGATATGGCCACACAACAAAATACTATATAGCCAAGAAAACTAGACAGGGGTATGGAAAGACATATATAGAGAATAAGAGAGATTCACAACTCGTTATTAAGGAAAAAAACCCATTCTAACTCTTAATGGTGGTTAGCACCAAGTACTGAAATTACAGGTAATTTTTTTCCTTTGCTTTTATTTTTAATTAAAAAATATTTTTTAACTGTGGGAAAAAACTTATAAAACTCCTCGTTTTTATTTACTTCCTAAATTTTACGTAGTGAACATGTAACCATATGTAATCATGTAGATCTTGAGGTTTACAGCTCTTTGCAGGGGTTGCCTTAAAAAAAAAACCCTCCATTATTTGCATATCTTAGACTTGGGCTATCCAAAACAACAGCCACTAGCTACATGTGGCTATTTAAGTTAATTAAAGTTAATTTAAATAATTTAATTAAGTTAAAGCTTAATGTAATTAAAAATTCAGTTCCTTAGTCATACTAGTCACATTTCAAGTGCTCAATAGCCACAGGGGGCTAATGGTTAGCATATCTGAAAAGTACATTTCCATCATCACAGAAAGTTCTATTAGATAGAGCTGTCTTAAACCATGGATTGGGATCTGTATACCTAATGAGATGCTATTTTTCAATATTATAAATGTGCTTTCTTCCTTTTGCCTTTCCGAGCACATGACCTCTTTCATACTTTACCTCTGAGGTATCCTTCTACCTGGGAAGATGAGTTTTGTTCTATAAAGATGCAAGAAGAAAGACCAATATAACATTCATTTACCGTCTGATCCTAGAAAATAGGTTTTTTCAAAAAGACAAGAGCCTTGCACATCGGGCTATTTTCTTGAGGAAAGATGTTCTAAATTTCCTTCTGTCTCATTTCACGGGCCAAACCTGGTATATGAGACCAACAGTCTTCAAAAGTTTTGCTCACATATCCCAATACATTTTTGAAAAGATATGTATCCATCTATTACAAATTGACATCTGAAAATGTTCACCATAAATTCAGTCATAGAAGATGTATTTTCTGATATTATATATTTCATCAAAATTTTTACTCTGAGTATTTAGTTAATTCAATGTATGGATATGTCTTCTATATTACCTAATCAGAAATACCAGTCCTTGTTTTTGAAATAATCAGCCAAATTATACTCACTGTCAAATAGGAAAAGTCTGACTTCAATTTTTTTATTTTTATTTATTTATTTTTTTAAAGATTCTATTTATTTATTTGACAGAGAGAGAGACAGCCAGCGAGAGAGGGAATACAAGCAGGGGGAGTGGGAGAGGAAGAAGCAGGCTCCCCGCGTGGGAGCCTGATGTGGGACTCGATCCCAGAATGCCGGGATCACGCCCTGAGCTGAAGGCAGATGCTTAACGACTGCGCTACCCAGGCGCCCCCCAATTTTTTTTTTAAATTTACATAAGGGTATATTAATTCAGATCCTTTGATAATTTTCTGGCTTTTAAATTAAATGATGATAGATAGACAGACAGACAGATAGGAGATTGGCTATGTATATGTCACCTGAATGAAATAACAAGTTGCCCTTTTTAGTATTTCTTACCAGAAGTTCTCTTGGCTTGTCCTCAGTGGACTCACTCTCAGGAATTATGCCTTCAGAGCTGTCCTTTTGGTTGGCACTCCACAAGTTTTTAACACTACTTAGAGCAATGTGCTTGTAAAATTAAGTAATAGTTAGAGCCCTTCCGCCCTTCCTTCCTTCCTTCCTTCCGTCCTTCCTTCCTTCCTTCCTTCCTTCCTTCCTTTTTTTTTCCTTCTTTACCTCTCTCCCTCCCTCCCTCCCTCCCTTTCTACATCTGCTACACACATGCCCCCCCCCAAACCTTTCCCATATTAATCATTCCCTTAAACCTGAGGTATCTTCTGGACTTCATACTGTCTCCTCTTAACAGCTAAACTTCTAGTAAGAACTAGAACTAATCCCTTTTATATCTATTTTTTCCCTTAATTAATTTCTCACCCCATTGCCATCTGACTTAAATTCTCTCTTCTCGATTGAAATGTCTATGAACTATGACCACCTATTTTTCATATTTAATGTACTCGTTTCAGTTTTCAAATGTAAATGACCTCCTAGGGGCAAATGATATTATTGAATATACCACCCTTCTTGAATTTGTTTCCTTTCTTGTCTTTCTTGTCACCCTCTCGTGATTACTCTCTATCTTATCACTCCTTAGTCTTCTATGACTTCTCTTTGCCCTTCTCTCCTCACTTCCCACCCTCTGCCTTTCCTTTATTCTCCAGACTTCAGCTACTTCTGACATGCTGATAATTCTCACATATCCAACTCAAGTCCTGAGTTCTTTCCAGACACCCAGGTTCATATATTCAAATGACTGGATATCTCTACCTGGATGAAAGCAAATCCACCATCTTTCCCTGAAATCATGTTCTTCTCCTGTTTTGTAAAGTTACTATTTCTTAGTTGTCAAAGTTAAAATACTAAAACAAAAACAAAAATTCAAACTCTCTCATGACCTCCTTCTCACAGCCAACATCCAATCATGCACCAATATCTGAATCTACTTTGCAACTCTTTCTTTCTTTCTTTCTTTCTTTCTTTCTTTCTTTCTTTCTTTTCTTTTCTTTTCTTTTCTTTCTTTCAGAAAGAGTGGAGGAGGGGCAGAAGGAGAAGGAAAGAATCTTAAGCAGGTTCCACGCCCAGCAAGGTTGATCTTACAACCCCAATCATGACCTGAGCTGAAATCAAGAGTCGGACGCTTAACCAATTGAACCACCCAGGCACCCCTGCAATGACTTCTTATACTGACTCTTCCTCCTTGCCCACACTGCACTGTATTAGGTCAGATTCTAATTCTTTTCTTTTTTTTTTTTTTAAGATTTTATTTATTTATGTGACAGACAGCCAGCGACAGAGGGAACATAGGCAGGGGGAGTGGGAGAGGAAGAAGCAGGCTCCTAGAGGAGGAAGGAGCCTGACGTGGGGCTCGATCCTAGAATGCCAGGATCACGCCCTGACCGAAGGCAGACGCTTAACGACTGCGCTACCCAGGCGCCCCAGATTCTAATTATTTTCACCTGAACCACTGCATAAGCCTAATTAACCACCAATTCATATTTTCTAATTAACCAATCTGCTCACATCACTTCCTTGTTTAAAAGTCTTCAAACGTCTGTGTCACCTAAATGATAATGCATACAGAGAAGGAGTGTAGTTCTTGGTAAGAGTAGTGAACGAGCAGAGATCATGCATCTGCTTTTCCCTCGGGAGTGAAAAGGTGGGGACTGATGTTTCCTTTTCTTGAGAACAATTTAAAGACACTAAGGTGGTAGGAGTAGAGAATGTGCAGAGGGCAGGTAAGGTTGATCAGAAATGGAGCAAGTCGGAGCTCTTCATGGAAGCTTGGATCCAGTGGAGGCCTTGGGACCAAGGGCTGAACAACAAACATGTTGGGTTGTGTTTAGTTTGAGTGTGGTTCAGTTTAGGTTGCTAGCATCGTCAGATATTCAGGACAGAAATCCTGGGCAGGAATAATGAAAATGACAACACTGGAATGTCTCTTACAGAATGTCTTAAAACAGCAAGTAATAGATAAATAGGCAGAGTCATACTTAAAATCCATGAGAATAAAGGACACAATTTACACATAACAACAGCACTATGTAGAAATGTTATACACAAAATGGTATCTCATTGATGAAATAGAATTAAATTCTGTATTTAAATTTGTATTTTTTATTATGATTGAGAATGAACCAGTATGTATAACATCCTTCTCTAAAAGTAAAGACCTTTAGTATGTGTTTACCTATTACCTTACACTATCTAATACATTTTTGGAATCATCTGGTAGTTTAGATTCAGATTATTACTGTGATAATACTATCTGCTTTTCTTTTATTTTATGTCATTACTTTTAAATCTTTCTTTAAAATTTTATAAAATTTGAGAGCCATATTATCAACACAAATTTATATTTAACTACAAATTCCAGTGAGTTATTTGCTTATTATTGTTTTTATAACTAATGTTATTCTTTTTAAAAATCTTCTGTTTTGCTGGAAAATAGTCTAAACTTTTTTTTTTCCCAGAAAAGGTTTATGAGATCGGGGCGCCTGGGTGGCACAGCGGTTGGGCGTCTGCCTTCGGCTCAGGGCGTGATCCCGGTGTTACGGGATCGAGCCCCACATCAGGCTCCCTCTGCTATGAGCCTGCTTCTTCCTCTCCCACTCCCCCTGCTTGTGTTCCCTCTCTCGCTGCTGTCTCTCTCTCTGTCGAATACATAAAATAAAATCTTTAAAAAAAAAAAAGAAAGAAAAGAAAAGGTTTATGAGGAATAAGCTTCCTGAGTCTTGATATTTCTGAAAGAAAAATGTCTTTATTCTATCCTTACTCCACACTCACTTGAATGCTAGTTTTTATAGGATACAGAATTCCAGGATAAAAATACTTTCCTCTGAAGACAGTAAAGGATTTGTTCCATTTTCTTTTACAATTCATTGTGAATGATGTTAAGTCTAATACTGGGGTGATCCTTGTTCTTATGTAACTTTTTCCTTTCCTTTAATTTTCTGGACACATCAAATTTGAATTTATGTCAAGGTACAGATAACTTTGTTTATCCTGCTTGGCACTAAGGTACAGATAACTTTGTTTTTCCTGCTTGGCACTAAGTGGACCTGTTCAATCTGAAGACTAGAATCTTTTTTCAACTCTTCAATTTACAGAACCTTCCCACCTTTCTTTTTTTTTTCTAACAATGAATTTTCTTCCATTTAATTGTTCTCTTTCCTTTCATGTATTTTCTTGTGCTATTTTTTTCAAACATCCCCCCTTCTGCTGCCTGCTATTTTCTCTTTACTTTTACTTTGCCTTCGTATTTACTAGACTTTATCTTTCAGATAATTACTCAGTCATATCTACTATTTGTCTCTTCTATTAAATTTACTGTTTTTGACAAATACATATATTTTTAAGATTTATTTATTTATTTATTAGAGAGAGAAAGTGAGCGAGCAGGGGGAGGGACAGATGGAGAGGGAGAGAGAGAGAATCCTCAAGCAGACTCCCCACCAAGCATGGAACCTGATGTGGGGCTTAATCCCAGGGCCCTGAGGTCATGACCTAAGCTGAAATCAACAGCTGGATGCCCAACCAACTGAACCATCCACGTACTCCACCAAATATATTTTTCAATTCCAAAAAGCCTTTGTTAATCTGTGAATGACCTTTTTTAAATGACAGCTTTTTTGGATACAGTATTCCCCTTGGGTCATTCTGAAGGTATAAATTTTTAAAATTTTTAAAATTTCATATTATATTCTGTTCCTTACATTATCTGTTTCCTTTGAAGTTAATTCTGCTTAGTTATACTGGCTTGTCTCAAATACCATTAGCCTTCCTTAAATATTTGGTGATCCTTAGTTGTTCATATTTATGAGTGAAGGACTGGGCTGAATAGTTCAGGTAACTAACAAGGATATCCTTCAAGGATATGTAGTGGTATTTCCTTAGTGCCATCTTTCTTGGTGCCTAAGTAATATCATTTAAATTTTACATTTTAAAAATTTCTGTGGACCTTAGGAATTACATTATATATCTACTTCTGAAACTTGGTATTTTTGCTCAGTATGTTTATGGGGTGTATTGATATTGATGAATACATTACTGAAATATGTTTTTTTACTGCTGCATTGTATATATTATATGACCATAGTATCATCCTATTGTCCATTTTCCTGTAGGTTGACATTTGAGGTGTTTTTATTTTTATGTTATAAAATATCATGTTATGTTTTATTATATTTATTTTGTTGTTATAAAAAAATGGTTCTATCAACCAGTTCCTAATAGGTCTCCTCTGTTATTAGTACACATCACAATTCACTTTCTACAAAAGATGATTTGCAGTCACAAATATTTAGGATGATATTTAGAGTCATGTTAAATTTATTATAGGAGTAAAATCCTTTAGATAAAAATATTCAACAGAGAAAAATAACCCTAGCAACAAGGACCTGAAAAGGCAATCTCTAAATCAAAGAAAAAAATTTTTAAGAAAATAGAAATAGGCTGAAAAGAGATCTTTACAGAAAATAATAAAAATTACAAATGAAGAGCTAAAAGACTTCCAGTTCAGTCTTTTTTTTTTTGATCATGTAAAAATTGTATTTATGGCTTTTATATCCAGTCTTTATTGATAAAGAAAAGTGGGATTCATGAAATTATTTTACTTTTTCAGGGTAACAAAGAACTTAGTGATCTTTCACTGTCATATTTCAGGCTATATAAATAAGACAGAAGCAATTTTATGCTTCTTCAAGTAGGAGGTAAATACAGACAATTTTCTTATCACCCAAGAGATAAGAACGGTCACCTTTTCTTCCTCTTGACTTACCTGGCATACCTGTTTCAATTCCACCAGCCAGGCAGAACTTGGCATTTAAAAACTAACCAGGAAAAGGCATTGCTCAAAAATTATTTTGGCACAAACACTCAGCACTCTTTTCTACCACATAAATCGGACCAAAAGTAAGTCAAAAGCAACTAGTGACCTGTGATGACATTATTCAGGATGGTAGTAGAAATTCTAGAAGGGATTGATTTGTAGTCTGTTCTTACCTTAGCATTTTGGATGCAGGGACAGAGGGCCCAAGCTGCACTGGCCTTCACGTCTGGGTGAGGATTTTTCAGCAGGGACCACAACAAACGAACTCCATCTAAGCGATCAATTATCCTATTGTGAGACCAAAAATAGAAGTATAAACTGTAATTAGAATGTAGAAATGAAAACTTAAGTGGCCTGTCTATCCACACAATTCTAATTATTTCTTCTCCTTTTGACATTTTGCTTAGATTTTCTTTTTTTTAAGATTTTATTTATTCATTTGAGACAGAAAGATACAGAGAGAGAGAGCATGAGCAGGGACAAAGGCAGAAGGAGAGGGAGAAGCAGACTCCCTGCTGAGCCGGGAGCCCAACATGGGGCTCCATCCCAGGACCTAGAGATCATGATCTGAGCCAAAGGCAGATGCTTAACCATCTGAGTGCTACCTAGGCGCCCCTTAGATTTTCTTTCAAAACTTCAACAACAGCAGGAGAGCCTGGGTAGTTCAGTTGGTTAAGCGGCTGACACTTGGTTTCAGTTCAGGTTTTAATCTCAGGGTTGTGAGTTCAGGCCCTAGGTTGGACTCCATACGGGGTATGGAGCCTACTTAAAAAAAACTTTAACAACAGCAGGAATAGAATGTGCTACTGAACTGTCAACTCTCTGATTTCAGTTTTAAATTCATGACACAGAAAGCAAGCTCCATGATAATTACGATTCATGTAAACTCAAAATCAAGCCATGTAATTTTTTAATTAGCTGTACACAGACTGTTACCTAAATGTCAAAATACTGGTTTCTTTCATATAGTAACATCTATATACTTTCCAAAACAAATATTTATGCCTCAAAACTGTAAAGTTACCTTTTTTATTTGGTCTACGTTTAATTGACTTACCTTACTGTATGACATATTTTAAACTCCTCCAGTCCTAATCTAGCATTAGGAATTAAAATCATTACACCACAGTGCACCCTTTGTTAGGCACGGATAACACGTAACTTGTTTTCCATGTGCTCCCTTCTCAGCAAGACTAACATTGCAGACTGTGTCATAATTACTTAAACACACTGTAATCAAAATACCTTCATGAGTAGCTGAAAAATGAATTATCATCAGAGTCATCTCTACACCATCTGTCTTCTGTTTATGTATCAATCAGTCCAGGGAGCATAACCTTGCATTAAGGTCCACTGAGAACACTTGCAGTTGAGAAGGTGGCCAAACAAAACTTAATAACCTTTACAAACATGGCTTTGTTCAGAAAGATAGGTGAAACTCAAAGCAAATGAAAAAAGATAAAGAACATCAAAACTGCTTTGATTTTTAATCTCAGGTTGAGTTAAACACAAGTAGTATTTAGCCGCAGATAGAATAAATACTACTAGCTTAGAATGTCATTCAAATTCTTTCTTGAAAATTGAAATAAAGACAACTACGTTTCTTGATTATCTGAGGTGAGTTTGCCAGGAAAGAAATATATGTGTTATTTCAAAGGGTCCAAGTATGATATCAGCTTTGCATAACCTTATAAAATAGTTGATAAAGCAAATAGCTTGTAGTAAGATACAAATTGTCTCTTTAGAAAATGACTTTTAATTAGAAAAAAGCACATTGAGAAAGTATTTTAACACAAAGTTTAACTGAATTAGCTTTCCAAACCTAAAGTTTTCTGTCAATATCATGCTGAGAGAAAAAGTTTTATTTCTCAACTGATGGAAAATGTGAAGAAAGATACCGAACACCTCACAATGAAGGATTTACTTTACAAAGTTAAACCACCTTACTGCTTTACATATCCCACTGAAAGCCTATGTGCTGCTGATCCTTGGGTCTCTGTATTTTTTCACATGCAAATTCTCAATGAACAATAGGTCTGTCCTACCCTCTTGCAAATGTAGCAGTAAAATTTGCATTAGTAATATTTAACTGTACAGAGCTGGACATAACTTCACATTACAGCAGAAGTCGTTTGCATGGCATGCCTTTCAGGATTTTGTTTTGTTTTTTTAAAGGGATAATTCGGTGTGGACCCCTCTCCCCCCAGGCAAAATTTCACAATTAACCATAAAAATTCACTATTAATTGTAAAACTACATCTTTTGTCCCCAGTCATCACCCCAAACCCTAAGCAACTAACTCATCAGCTGCTTACTTGTAACAGAGGAGGATTGTGACCCCATCACTGATGCTTTAAGAGTCAGCACAGCACAGAGTAATAACCTTAGATGAAGGAAACATGATTGAAACACATTTGCAAACACAGGAACTGACAAAGTCAGGGGCGGGTGGGGGGGGTTAGCAAACTACAGGATTTAACTTTGTCCTTTCCATCTCCCTCATTTTCTGTATCAAGTTATTTACTGCTGATTTCACAATAAGCCAGGGCACCTGGGTGGCTCAGTGAGTTGAGTGGCCAACTCTTGATTTCAGCTCAGGTTATGATCTCAGGGTTGTGAGATAGAGCCCCGTGGCAGGCCCATACTCAACAGGGAGTCTACTTTAGATTATCTCTCCTTCTATCCCTCCCCCTGCTCATGCGCATGCACTCGCTCTCAAATAAAATAAAAAAAAAAAAGAAAAGAAAATCTTAAAATCTTAAAATCTTAAAAAAAAAGAAAAGAAAGAAGCCAAGTATCTGCCCTGTGCTTCCCCTTCCTCTTGCCAGCACCCTAATTCTGGTCTTCACCACGACGTATCGGGATGGTTATGGTAGCTGCTCCCTTGGTTTTGCATCTTCGATTTCTCTCACTTCTATCCATCCTATAAAGTCCTGAGAAATTAATCTTCCTAAAGGACCTTTTGGAGTTTCTGTGGTAGCTCCTTGGAGAAGGTCCCCAGGGATATTCATTCTGTCCATCATACCACCTGGTACATCCAATCAATGCTTGCATTCCCAGGAGAAATTTTCCAATGGCTTCGCATTGCCTGTGTGGTATTAAAACCCTGATTCCTGAACTCAGTATTTAACATTTTCAATGAGCTGGTTTATTCCTCCCAATTCCCAATATTCAGGCATTTGCTCATAAAACTCTTGAGCCATCTACTAAACACTAAGTGCTAAGCATAGAGAAATAACGGATACAGTCAATTCTCATTGTGTGGAGTAGTTATGTTCTATGAAGTCACTGCGCACAGGGAATTAGTAAATACTGAACAATTGCTCCTGGGGAAAATACAAAATTTTGTTCCTGAGAGCCTCTGTTCAAAATATTTTTGTCAACTTATCTAGAACCATCTTTTATGTGTGTTTCTGTATGAAGCACCTTATTTAATATATACTGTTGATTCATTAACATTGTACCAACCCGTGGCCAGCAGCACTGCTGTTCATCCTGAGCAAAGCGTGCCTAACACATATTTACTCTGTAAGGCACATCACAACCTTCTTGCACTTGGAAACATTAGACTGGGTAGCTCTTCAGCACTCTGCTTAGGGACCATTTTAAACAGCAAAATAACCAACTCGAAACACAAACATGTGAAGCATGTGGCACTACACAGGCTGTAAAAAGACACTTGTTCACAGTAGGAGAGCTGAAACAAGAAGGCAGAGCCTAGCTTGTTCACTGTCCGGTGGACAGGTGCATGAGGAGTCTCAGATTTCCCCCTCTCTGCACAGGTCTGTGAATAACAGCGAAAGTGGTGTATGTATTGATTTGGAGGTTACCAATAAATTTTGGTAGGGATATGAATTCACAAATACAGAATCTGCAAATATAGAGGATTTTAACTGTACTTCAGGAAAGTACAGTCTAGTGAGAGAGAAAGAAAATTATAATCCATTAGGATAAATGCTACAATAGATGGGTGTATGGGGCTCTCTATAAACACAAAGGGGAGACACTAGTTTACTCACAGACTACAGAAATTGTCTCAACTATAAGCCTTTCCCTATGTCATTGCCCTCTTTTGCTTTAATAGCCCATCTCTTAAGGTCTATAACAAAACTTCTCCCACAGATCCTCTGGCTTCTCCCGCCTTGAGCCTCTTTTGAGTTTTGCTTTCCCCCTTTCTGATATTCATGGCACAGTGCTTTGCCTTGTAGTCATGTGTGTATGCTTACCTTCCCATTTTTTTTAATTAAAAAATTTTAATTTAAATTCAATTAGCCAACATCATTAGTTTCAGATGTAGAGTTCAGTAATTCATCAGTTACATATAACACCCAGTGCTCATCACATCCTGTGCCCTCCTCAATGCCTGTCACCTCCCCATTATAATTATTGTGTAATTTCCTTGACTGCAGGACTCATGTACCACCTACTATGCTTCAAGCATGCTACCACAGCTAGTGAATATTGGTTAAATGAACCTGAAACAAGATAGTCTTTGCTCCATGATTCAAAAATCTCTCCCAACATAAATACATTCATTTCTAACTTCATTCTTGCAAAGTACCTGTTCAAGTTCTAAATCTAACCATTAATTTTTCATTTGAAGTTGTCTTAAGTTGAAAGTGCATTTTCATAGAATTTCTTTATAAGTTTATCGCTTTTTACGTATACAGTGATGGGCTTATAAGTGGCATTAATTTACACCCCCTGTCCCTTGCAATGGGTTTATCTCCTCTTGTATAGTTTTTAATCTGATTGGCATCTTGCTCTGAATTCATTTCCAGTAGTAGGTAAGCTCTTCCCATTTTTATTATCAGTTGAATTTTACATTAATTCTTTGACATTATAAACACAAAACTGAATTGTATTTTCAAAATCTTCAACTTTATCACAGAAACCAAACTGTGTGGCTGGCAGAATAATAGTTCCAGAAAGATGAATACATATTCATACTCTGGCTATTAAACAAACCCAAACAAAGCAAAAACGATGCAGCTGCTTGTTATCTTTCTCAGTTTGTTGTTGTTGTTATAATAATATTTGCAAGATTGGTAAGAAGTCTGGCTGGCTTGCCTGTTCATTGAGGACACATATATGAACAAAAGTGAAGAGTCTGTCCCCACACAATAGGCATGGCCAAGGTTGTAGAGTTTCTTTCTGGCAATGTCAATACAACTATTTTGAAACCATAATTTTAGATGATTTCTAAAAATTTCACAATTTTCCCTGAGAAGTACACTGGTAAATATTATTATCTGACAATGGCTTGCACTAAATGTGGCTAGCCTGGGAGAACATGATATTCTTACACCACATTTAAGGATGCAACTGAAATCTATAGGGTTTGAAATGAAGTCGGCAACTCAGTAAAAATGGAAACATAAAAAAGGATGTCAGAATGAAATGATCATCCCCATAAAAAGCTATAATTAGAAAAAAATTTTACTTTTTTCTAATGATTCTCTAAGTTTTTATGATTATATCTCTAGATATTATATTAAAGACTCTATGGGAGACCAAATTTGAAGAAAGGAAGTAAATGTGACAGCCTCTGGAAAGGTATGTCCCAGAATTTCTTGGCCCTGGAAGCATATAATGATAATCTATCCTCTTATAGTTGTATAAACAATATGATTAGAAAAGTCTCAGAAACATTTTCTCAGAAAAAAAAGTCATTCTTACAGTAAATATTAAGAGAGTGCCTATCAGGTGCCTGGTAATTTTTGAGGTACCGGGGATTTTTCCACCTTGAAAGCAAACAGAAATCCCTGCTCTCATGGAGCAAATATTCTTTTGGGAAAAGACATAGAATAAAAGTGAAATCTGCACATTATATGAAATGTTGAAAAGTGACTAGAGAAAAATTAACAGGCAAGTGCGGTGGGATGGAGGTGGGGGGTGCAAAGAGACTGTCCATGCAACAGTGACATGTGGCAGGAGCCTGTGGGGGTGAGGGAAGCTAGTGTGGGGCTACGGAAAAGGGTATTCTGCTACCTGATGCAGTCCCTGGCATGGAGAACCCATCATTTTCAGGAAACACTAAATGGAAGTTACTCAGTCATCATTACATTCATCCAATTTTAGTATTAGATCCTAGAGAAAATCCACTCCAACACTTTTATTATTCAGTGAGAACATAGAAGTAGAGTGCCTGACCAACTCTGTAGGATGTGCTAGTTGTATCAGCAAATAAAACATACTTTATCTTTTCTTTCTTCCCCCCAAAAAAATCATTACATGATTTAGATGAGTGTATTAAAAGCAGCTGAGGTACGGTTTGCCCAAAACAGAAAGCAAAAAGGACCAATGCAAATGTTAATATTTATGGTCATGACAATGACAAGACACCCATTCCACTCACTACCCCTTCTGTTTTATAATCTGCCTTTTTAATTCAATACATATAACAGAGCTTCTATGTCAATGAATGCAATGAATATGGATTTTTGGAATCACTTTTAATGACAAGATAGTATTGTTGCATTGATGCACCATAATATATTTAACTGATCCTTTATTAATTGAAATTAGGTTATTTCTTGTTTTGCATAATAATGGAATAAAAATAACACTGCAAAGGCCATCCTTGCATCCTTTTGCAGAACACTGATTATCTTCTAAGGACAAATACTAAGAAATGCAATTGCTCAGTAAAGATTCTGTATATTTTAATTTTTAATATATAACAAACTGTTCTCCATAAAAGTTATGTTGATTTGATTCCACATCCAAGATAATAAGAAAACCAGTCACCAGCATTAGCAACTATCTTGATTTTGCCATTAAGTGCAAAAACTTTAATTTTTCATCTTAATTCTTTTTTCCCCTTGTCATTATGGAAAATCCCAAACATACTTAAGAGTTTTTAAAGGTAAAATAAACACCAATAGGCACAACTTTCAAAACCTGTCTGCATCATCTATCAATATGTGTGTGTTCATTTTTTCTAGACCATTTGCGCGTAAAATTAGAAATATAACAATTCACAACTAAAATTTTCAAACTTTCATCTTTTAAAAAAAAGTGTGACCTTTTATGCGATCATTGTACCACTGTTACATTTGAGAAACTTAAAAGCAATTCCCTAATATAATCAAGTATCTAGCTCAGATTCAAATATTTCCAACTGCTCCCAAAACCTCCTTTAGAGCTTTATGAACAAACAAAACCTGGTTTCAAACAAGGATCGTGCCCTATATTTTTGATATTTTTTTTAGTCTCTTTTATTATAGAATACCTTTATGGCATTGACTTTTTAGTTTGACTGCTTTCTCAAGGTGTCATTAAATTTTTCCTCTACTCTCTGTGTTTTCTATGAACAGGAAATTAGAACTAAAATCTGAGTTTGAATCAAATTACATATTTTTGGCAAAATACATCATAGGTGATGCTATGTACCTCACATTGCACAACACATTCAGAGGCTCATAATATCAGTTGTCTACTCTTAGTGATTCCAAGTTTGGTCATTTAATTATGCCAATAACCATTATATGTCTTCATTATAAAGATGTATGTTTCCATTTTCATTGAATAACAATCTGTGTGGTGACACTTAGTCACTCTAAGAAGGTCCTGTCCCAACAACATTTTCCCTACCCTAAAGTTTTAGCATGTACTAATTATCCTTGCCTAAAATAATTATTTTATTGGGAGTTGTAGTTATTTTTTGAATTTTGTCTACTTTATTTATTTATTTTAAAGATTTTATTTATTTATTTGTCAGAGAAAGAGAGACATCCAGTGAGAGAGGGAACACAAGCAGGGGGAGTGGGAGAGGAAGAAGCAGGCTCATAGCGGAGGAGCCTGATGTGGGGCTCGATCCCATAACGCCGGGATCACGCCCTGAGCCAAAGGCAGACGCTTAACCGCTGTGCCACCCAGGCGCCCCTGTCTACTCTATTTATTAACTGGCATTCTTTTATAAAGAAGAGCTTCCTCTCATCAACTGGGGGGTTAGTTACCCTACAGAAAGGCAGAATAAATGTTTAATCCTTTCCCTTTAGTTACTAATTTGTTGAGTAAGGAGTTACTAAAATGGTCATTTCCAGTGGAAGCAAAGGAGATTTTTCCTTCTTTCATTCTTCCTCAGCTTTAAAATACTATATAATTGAATCTATCAATTATTTTCTTTATGATTTTAATCTTTTACTTATGCTTAGAATAGCCATCCGCATCCCAAGATAATAAAACTGGAATATTTCTTTTGTTCTCTTATAACATATTTTGTTTATACTTAAATCTGTTAATTACCTGAATTTTCTATAAGAAGGAAGTAGAGATCCAGCTTTTTTTTTTTATGGCCACTCTGATAATATCCTAAAATTTTAAAAATTTAAGTAAGTGCATCTGTCTCCTCAGAGTAAACAAAAGCAAAAATGAATATCGGGACACTGAAAAGCTTTTGTACAACAAAGGAAACTCAACAAAACAAAAAGGCAACCTACGAAATGGGAGAAAATATATCTGATAAGGGATAAATATCCAAAATATTTAAAGAAATACAACTCAACACCAAAAACCCCACAAATAATCTGATTAAAAAATACACACAGTCCCCAAATAGGCATTTTTCCAAAGGAGACATCCAGATGGCCGAGAGACACATGAGAAGATGCTCAGCATCACTCATCATCAGGGAGACGCAAATCAAAACCACAATGACATATAACCTCATACCAGTCATAATATCCTAAATTTGGATATGTAGTTACATAGGGATATAGCTATATAGATATAGATATATATTTAGTGTATCTATTGTGTTCCGTTAATCTGTCCACACCTGCACAATTACTTGTTTTCTTTCCTTTTTGGGGGGAGGGGGCAGAGGGAGAAGGAGAGAAAGGATCTTAAGCAGGCATGCCCAGCATGGAGCCCCACTCGGGGCTTGATATGACAACCCTGAGATCATGACCTGAGCCTAAATCAAGAGTTGAGTGCTTAACCAACTGGGCCACTCAGGCGCCCCTACTCATTTGTTTTTAATAGTATGGGTATGAGCTCTAATGACTGAACAATAACCTACCAAATGGATACCCTTTAATTGTATAAAATAATTTGTTGTTTCCTGATTAAGAGGCACTTATATAATTTGACTAAGGTTATGTAATTTTTGAAAATGTTTATAATTGAATTCAAAAGAAAGAAAAGTCTGCAACCAGACACAAAAACTATTTTTAAAAAGACCTTGTGGAAATGCTAGACTTGAAAATTATAGTACGAGAAATGAAGAATTTATTAGATGGACTTAAGAACAAACTGGAAATAGCAGAGAAAGGAATCTGTGAACTTTTAAGGAAAGTTATCCAAACTGAAAAATAAGGAGAAAAAAATGAAAAAAAAAAAGAGTCCAGTGTCTGTGGAATATTAAATGAAATAATATGTGTGCAATCGGAGTTTCAGAAGAGAGAGAGAATGAGACCAAAGAATATTTGTGAAGACAATGATTGATGTCTAAAACTGATGGAAGAAGAAGCACAGTGAACCCTAAACANCGGAGTTTCAGAAGAGAGAGAGAATGAGACCAAAGAATATTTGTGAAGACAATGATTGATGTCTAAAACTGATGGAAGAAGAAGCGCAGTGAACCCTAAACAGAAAAAATACAAAGAAAACCACACCTTCAGCATATCACAATCAAACTGCTGAAAAAATACAAAGAAAACCACACCTTCAGCATATCACAATCAAACTGCTGAAGTCCAAAGCTAAGAAGCTGATCTTAAAACCAGCCAAAGAAAAAAGGCACATCAGGTATTGGGAATTAAAATAAAATGAAAGCTGACTCCTCATAGGAAACAATGAATGCAAAAATACAAGAGAATGGCATTTATAATGTGCTAGAAGAAAAACAGACTTCTAAACTGAGTAAAAATATCTTTCAAAAATAATGGTAAAGCCCCTTCCCTGTGTCTCCTGAGTAATTCAGCCCCAAAATCATTATGTGTGGGAAAACAATGGTAGAAGGTAAAAGGCTTTAGTGGCCCCACATGGGGTGTTAGAGCCCAAGAAGATGAAGAGGGAATCTCTAAGGATAGGGTAAAACAGGCATGGGCTATCCGATCCTAAGTGATCAGAGCAGCCTCTAGGGGGACAACTCAATATGGGTAGATAGAACCCTAGGAGAAGAATTGTGTAATGATGAGCCTGAATCGGGCGAGAAGGATAACAACACAGTGGAGCCTGCATGGGGAATCAGAGATTGAGCAAAGTGAGGAGTGAAGACATACAAGGGGAAGGTGACCCAGCATGAGGTTCCAGAGCCTGAATAGGATAAAGAGAACATGCAGGAGTCTGGGCAGTCCAGCATGTTGAATCAGAGCCAAAGCAGGGAGAGGATAGCATCTGCAAAGGAGACAAGATGGGGGTGAACATGGAGGACTGGTCACATACAGGGAGCTAGGTCTAAGAAGTACAGATGGGAATCAATTTCTTATTGCCCATGGAGGGAATTACAAATACATAAAGAAAACTAGAAATAAATAAATTGATAACCATGGTGGACAATTTTAACACTCTTTCTCAGGAGTTGATAGAATAGGAAAAAAATGTATAGAGATACAGAAGACTGAACAGCACACCTAACCAACCTGACCTAATCAACATTTTAAAAACATTACACACAACAACTGCGGAATACACATTTTTTTCTCCCATGCAAACAATATTTACAAAAATGGACCATGTGGCCAGGCCATAAAGCTAAATATGAAAAAGTTAAAATCTCAGAGAATATAATCTCTGACATGGTTTTAAAATAGAAATCAGGAGCGCCTGGGTGGCTCAGTCGTTAAGCGTCTGCCTTCTGCTCAGGGCGTGATCCTGGAGTCCTGGGATCAAGCCCCATATCAGGCTCCTCTGCTGGGAGCCTGCTTCTTCCTCTCCCGCTCCCCCT
>NC_048232.1:24789881-24804194 GCF_002007445.2 Ailuropoda melanoleuca
GAAAAAATACAAAGAAAACCACACCTTCAGCATATCACAATCAAACTGCTGAAGTCCAAAGCTAAGAAGCTGATCTTAAAACCAGCCAAAGAAAAAAGGCACATCAGGTATTGGGAATTAAAATAAAATGAAAGCTGACTCCTCATAGGAAACAATGAATGCAAAAATACAAGAGAATGGCATTTATAATGTGCTAGAAGAAAAACAGACTTCTAAACTGAGTAAAAATATCTTTCAAAAATAATGGTAAAGCCCCTTCCCTGTGTCTCCTGAGTAATTCAGCCCCAAAATCATTATGTGTGGGAAAACAATGGTAGAAGGTAAAAGGCTTTAGTGGCCCCACATGGGGTGTTAGAGCCCAAGAAGATGAAGAGGGAATCTCTAAGGATAGGGTAAAACAGGCATGGGCTATCCGATCCTAAGTGATCAGAGCAGCCTCTAGGGGGACAACTCAATATGGGTAGATAGAACCCTAGGAGAAGAATTGTGTAATGATGAGCCTGAATCGGGCGAGAAGGATAACAACACAGTGGAGCCTGCATGGGGAATCAGAGATTGAGCAAAGTGAGGAGTGAAGACATACAAGGGGAAGGTGACCCAGCATGAGGTTCCAGAGCCTGAATAGGATAAAGAGAACATGCAGGAGTCTGGGCAGTCCAGCATGTTGAATCAGAGCCAAAGCAGGGAGAGGATAGCATCTGCAAAGGAGACAAGATGGGGGTGAACATGGAGGACTGGTCACATACAGGGAGCTAGGTCTAAGAAGTACAGATGGGAATCAATTTCTTATTGCCCATGGAGGGAATTACAAATACATAAAGAAAACTAGAAATAAATAAATTGATAACCATGGTGGACAATTTTAACACCCTTTCTCAGGAGTTGATAGAATAGGAAAAAAATGTATAGAGATACAGAAGACTGAACAGCACACCTAACCAACCTGACCTAATCAACATTTTAAAAACATTACACACAACAACTGCGGAATACACATTTTTTTCTCCCATGCAAACAATATTTACAAAAATGGACCACGTGGCCAGGCCATAAAGCTAAATGTGAAAAAGTTAAAATCTCAGAGAATATAATCTCTGACATGGTTTTAAAATAGAAGGAGCGCCTGGGTGGCTCAGTCGTTAAGCGTCTGCCTTCTGCTCAGGGTGTGATCCTGGAGTCCTGGGATCAAGCCCCATATCAGGCTCCTCTGCTGGGAGCCTGCTTCTTCCTCTCCCGCTCCCCCTGCCTGTGTTCCCTCTCTCGCTGGCTGTCTCTCACTCTCTGCCAAATAAATAAATAAAATCTTTAAAAAAAAACCACAAAAACTTAAAAATAAATAAATAAATACATAAATAAATAAATAAAATAGAAATCAATAATGATATGGCCTCTGGAAAATACCCTAATTTTTGGCAATTAAGCAACACTTGTAAATAACCTCTGGGCCAAAGAGAATTCATAAAGAAATTCAGGAAATATTTTGAATCAAAGAAAAAGAAAACATATCTGTGCGATGCGCTAAAATAGCACTGAGAGGAAAATATATAGCTTTAAATACTCGTATTGGCAAAAGAATGGATTTAAAATATCAACTATCACAGCTTTTACTTCAAGAAGTAGAAAAAGCAGCAAAAACTTAAACCCGAGATGAGTAAAATAAATAAAAATAAGATGAATAATACTGATAAACCACCAGAGCAATTATTCTTTACTTTTTATGTAAAGAGACAGATAGTGAATATTTTAGGCTGTGTAGGCAACATATGATCTCTGTTGAATATTTTTTCGTAAATATTTAAAAGTGTAAAAATCACTGTTAGCTCACGTTTTATAAAAAAAAAATGGGTGTGAGCTTCTTCAGACAGAGTGATCGAAACACACACACACACACACACAGGGAACACAAATTATTATCATTACAGAAACTGCAAGTGATAAAACTATAAAAATAATAATACAAGGACATTATAAATAACTGTGCCAATTAACTAAACTTAAGTGAAAACAAATATATTCACTGAGAAACACAAATTACCAAAGTTTACCCAAGAATACATGGAAAGCCTAAATAGTACCAGATTTATTAAAGACATATAATTTACCTTTAACACTCAAAACAAGTAAATCACCATCGACAAAAATCCTCTCCACAAAGAACTCCAAGACTAGATGGTTTTGCTGGTGAATTCTATCAAACGTTTAAGAAAGAAATAATCCTACACAAACTCTATTTGAAAATAGAGAGGAAAGATGATCTTTCAACTTGTCTTATAAGGCCAGCATAACCCATATACCAAAACTTGACAAAAATATTACAAGATTATAAATCAATATATCTCATCAACATAAACACAGAATATAAAACACCAACTAGCAAAATCCAAGGATAGATGAAAAAGGTAATACAAAATGATCAGAATGATTTTATCCAAAAAATGGAAGGTTGACTCAACCTTTGAAAATCAATTGATGCAATTCACCTGTTAACAGAACAAAGAAAATTTATCCGATACTCTCAAAAGCTGCAGAAAAAGCATTTTACAAAATTCAAAACCCATTCATGATTAAAAAAGAAAAAACCAACCTCAAAGTAAACTAGGCATAAATGGAACTTCCTCAATCTGATAAAGGGCATCCTCAAAAACCCTACAACTAATAGCTTACATAACAGTAAGAAATTGAATGTTTTCTCCCTAAGATCAGGACAGCACACAGATTTCTGTTCACTCACTTCACTGTAACAGAGTTCCTGGCCTGTGCAACAAAGAAAAAGAAATAAAAGGCATAAAGATTGGGAGGGGAGTAAACTGTCACTATTTGCAGATAACATAATTCTATATGCAAAAACCCTACAAAACCTATAAAAACTATCAGAAAGAATAAAGTTAACAAGGTTGTAAGTATACCCAAAGATATACTTGAATATACAAGTATATTAAACAATCACTTTACATATCAATTGCCTACAACAAATAGCTGGAAAATGAATTAAAAACAATTACCAATCACAGTAGCATAAATAAACAGATACCTAGAAAAAAATATAATGAAAAATATCTAAGACTTCTACAATGATAGCTACAAAATATTGCTGAAATTAAAGAAGGCCTACATAAATGGAGATGTAGCCATGTTAGTGGATTGGCAGTCTCAATATTGTTAAGATTTCCATTCTTTCTAAATTGATCTAGATAGGTTCCTAACAACACTTATTAAGTGTTAAAATAACCTATAATTTTGAACAAAAAATGTCAGACAAAACAAACACATACTATATGCTTCCATTTGTTTCCAAATAGAGACAGCACAAAACTATACTCTATATGGGAGCATTCTCAAGAATAAAATTATGAAAACAAAGCAAGATATGAATTGCCATAAAAGGCAAGAGAAGGGCGCTCTCCAGAGTGAAGAGAGGTCGCAATGGGTACACTGCGGTAAGGAGGAAGAGCCAGGGAGTTTTTAGGTTAATGACAATATTCTACTTCATGGCTTGGGTTGCAGTTATATGAGTTTTCCCTTTTGAATAATTTACAAATATGTACATTTGCATCATGTGCTTTCCTTTATACATATTATATTTCACAAAATAAATGTTTAAAAATGTGTTTTAATTTCCATACACATATATATTCTCTCATTCACAGGAAATGGTACTGAACAGCTCATTTAATTCAGCTATTAAAATAAGCACACATCACAGCTGGCTAGATGAAATATATAATGTGGATAAATAAAATCCACATTATCCTCAAATTAAAAGTCCCTAGAGCTTGTTTTAAAATGAGAAAATGAAGATTCAGAAGATGAAATTATTCACGTAGTTACTTTGCATTTTTCATTTTGGTATCTCAGGTAAATCCACGCGCTTTTAAAAGTACGCAGATGAGAAACAACCAAGAAGAAAATGTGAAAGGAAGGAAAAATGTTCTTAGTGATTCAAATACATAAAACACATTCTATTTTATGTCTTGCATAAACCCTGTGGTAAAAGAAATATTCGGGCAGCCACAAAGAGATTAAATCTCTTTTGTATACAAACAAGCGTAGCTTTACTTTTTCCCCTCTTTTAAAAAGAACAAATAAACCCAATGTAAAAATAAAAAAAAAAAACTATGTAAATGCAACATAATTATGTTTAAACCACAGAAGACAGGAAATTTAGAGTTACAGATTCCATGGTAGGTTTTAATTCTATCCTTGTGTACATGTTTTATAAAAGAGTCTTTCATTACATGATCACATAACACTATACCATGTAACAATCAGTTCAGCAAATGTTTATTTTACAATGTGTGGAAGGAAAATATTTTATAGGATAAACTGTAGGAAATTAGTACATTATTTAGGTAGATTGTTATGTAAAATTTCTGAAAATCCTGGGCATTTACAAAATAATAGAAACACTTTTTTTCTTATCTTCTAAAGAACATGAAATTTAACTCTTTTGTGGGTAGGCACTTATACTTGAAAGCTGACCTTTAGATTTTAAGGTTATTATGGTAATGAAAAACTTAGGACATTAGGATTTTAGCATGTTTTGAATTACAGATGCCAGGCATCTTATATAAAAGAACAGTAGAGCCTGAAGTAAATCATGAAGACCCATGAGTTCATAATAAATCCCCAGAACAGCCCTTATTGAATCACTACCGGAGTTTGCTAGTGTTCCTAACAATTCACATATCTGAAATTTGACTTTTTACAAAAGGAAGAAAAGGCATTTATCCTGCTGCCTTTCCTGTATTAACTATATTTCAGTTTAACCAAATAGTTAGCAATCATCTCTGGGATAAACCTAATAAAAATATTATTTTATAAAGACCTCCCCCCCCACACACAAAAATCTCAAGGCCTCCAGAAAAAAAGATCAAATAACTTACAAAGACAAAAAATTAAACTAGCATCAGACTTCCAAAAAAAGGTTTGAAACAAGTAAAAAAAAGAAGCATCGTTTTTTTTTTTACTTCAATGAAAAAAGTAGGAATAAAAGATTTTATATCTAGCAAGGCTGTCCTCTGAGTATTTATAGGAAAATAGCTTCACTGGATATCCACATGTGCTTCTGCACAGCAAAGGAAAAAATTAAATGAAGAGGTGATCTATGGAATGGGAGAAAATATTTGCAAACCATAAATCTGATAAAGAGTTAAAATTCAGAATATATAAGGAGTCCATATAAGTCAGTAGCAATAAAACAAACACCTTGATTAAAAAATGGGCAAAGGAACTGAACAGACATTTCTTCAGAGAAGACCTACAAATGGACAACAGGTATATGAAAACATGATCAACATCACTAGTCATCAGGAAAATGCAAATCAAAGCCACAATGAACTATTGCCTCACTCCTTATAGAATGCTATTCCACAAAAGACAAGCGATAAAAAGTTGTCGGCGAGGATATGGAGAAAAGGGAACACTTGCACAATGTTGGTGGAAATGTAAATTGGTACAGTAATTATGGAAAACTGCATAAAGGTTCCTCAAAAAATGAAAAATAGAATTATCATATGATCCAGCAATC
Organism: Ailuropoda melanoleuca; assembly: GCF_002007445.2. NCBI lineage: Eukaryota > Metazoa > Chordata > Mammalia > Carnivora > Ursidae > Ailuropoda > Ailuropoda melanoleuca. The sequence continues at coordinate 24,795,409 of NC_048232.1, forward strand.
CCACTTCTGGGTATATATGCAAAGGAAATGAATTCAGTATCCCAAAGAGATACCCACACTGTCATATTCATTGCAGCATTATTCTCAATAGCCAGGATATGGAAACAACCTAAGTGTCTCTTGACAGATGAATGGAAAGAAATTGTGAATAGAATATTATTTGCCCTTGAAACAGAAAGAAATACTGGTATTTGTGATGTGGATGAATCTGGAAGACATTATGCTAAGTGAAATAAGCCTGACACAGAAGGACAAATATTGCATGATATCACTTATATATGGAATCTAAAAAAGTTGAACTTAGATGTTCATTGATAGATGAATGGATACATAGATGTAGTATATATGTACAATGGAGCATTATTCAGCCATGAAAAGAATGAAACCTTGCCATCTGCAACAACATGGATGGAGTTAGACAGTATAATGCTAACCGAAATAAGTCAGACAGAGAAAGACAAATACCATATGATTTCACTTATATGTGGAATTTTAAGAAACAAATGAACAGAGAGAAAAAAAGAGAGAGAGAGAAAAGGGAACACTTGCACAATGTTGGTGGAAATGTAAATTGGTACAGTAATTATGGAAAACTGCATAAAGGTTCCTCAAAAAATGAAAAATAGAATTATCATATGATCCAGCAATCCCACTTCTGGGTATATATGCAAAGGAAATGAATTCAGTATCCCAAAGAGATACCCACACTGTCATATTCATTGCAGCATTATTCTCAATAGCCAGGATATGGAAACAACCTAAGTGTCTCTTGACAGATGAATGGAAAGAAATTGTGAATAGAATATTATTTGCCCTTGAAACAGAAAGAAATACTGGTATTTGTGATGTGGATGAATCTGGAAGACATTATGCTAAGTGAAATAAGCCTGACACAGAAGGACAAATATTGCATGATATCACTTATATATGGAATCTAAAAAAGTTGAACTTAGATGTTCATTGATAGATGAATGTATACATAGATGTAGTATATATGTACAATGGAGCATTATTCAGCCATGAAAAGAATGAAACCTTGCCATCTGCAACAACATGGATGGAGTTAGACAGTATAATGCTAACCGAAATAAGTCAGACAGAGAAAGACAAATACCATATGATTTCACTTATATGTGGAATTTTAAGAAACAAATGAACAGAGAGAAAAAAAGAGAGAGAGAGAGAGAGACAAACCAAGAAACAGACTCTTAACTATAGAGAACAAACAGATGGTTACCAGAGGGGAGGTGGAAAGGGGGATGGGTGAAATAGGTGATGGGGATTAAAGAGTACACTTATTGTGATGAGCGCCGAATAATGTACAGAAGTGCTGAATCACTGTATTGTACACATGAAACTAATATAACACTCTAGGTCAACTACACTGGAATTAAAATAAAAAAAACTTTAAAAAAAAAAGTTGAATTTAGAGGAACAGAGTAGAATGGTGGTTTGCCAGGGGCTGGGTGGAGGGAATGGGTCAAATGCACAATGTTTCAGTCATAAAGTGGATAAGTTCTAGAGCCCTAGTGCACAGCACAGTAACTATACTACTAATAATGTATATTTGAAATTTGCTAAGAGAATATATCTTGAATGTTCTCACCACGCGCCCAAAAAAACTAACTGTGTGAGATTCTACACTAATTAGCTTGACTGTAGAATCATGACACAAGGACTATTATATCAAAACACCATGTCGTACGCCTTAAATATACACAATTTAAAAAACTGTCAGTCCTATCTCTAAAAACTAGAAAAAAGTAAAAATACCTTAAACATTTAAGAACTTAGGGAATTCTGCAACCATGAGCCTTTTTTAAAGATTCTATTACAGGATGAGTTCCAAACAATTAAAATATGACTACAACTTCAGCAGAAAACAGATGAGTGTGTGTATGTGTGTGTGTACACATATGTGTGTGTACATACATACACATATATGATTAAACAAGAGGGGCAGGGGGAAAGGTAGAATAATAATGTTCAAATGTTATATGGTACGATAAAGTAGAAATAATGCACTTAAAAATGGGAGGAAAAGGGGCACTTGGGTGGCTTAGTCAGTTAAGCATTTAACTCTTGATCTCAGTTCAGGTCTTGATCTCAGGGTTGTGAGCCCACCTAAAAAAGTGGCGATGGGGAGGAAAAGAAAGAGGGAAAGATAAAAACAGAATATGCCCATTGACTATTATATAGACAATAGGTGGGAGTTAAAAAATAACCAGTAAAAACTGAGAAACTCAACAGCAAATAACTACATAACAGAAAGGAAAAAGAGGGCAGTAGGAAAACGCACAGGTACAAGACAATGACTAGAATAAAACAAAAATGCAAAGGTTAGATAACAACAAAAATTAGAGAGCAAAGACTACAATCTTATAGAAAAGCAGCAGCAAATATAACAAAATATGAATGATAATAGAATATTATTACATTGTTGAGACCAAACATATCAGTCATATCAATAAGTGTGACTGCATTTAACTCATCAAAAGAACAAGTATTCTGGGGCACCTGGGTGGCTCAGTTCGTTAAGTGTCCAACACTTGATTTTTGCTCAGGTCATGATCTCAGGGTTGTGAGATCAAGTCCTGTGTTAGGCTCCCCTCTGGGTATCTGGGTATGGAGTCTGCTTAAGATTCTCTCTCTCCCTCTGTACCAAACCCCATTCACACGCTCTCTCTCACCAAAAAAAAAAAAAAAAAAGGAACAAGCATTCTTAATTTGGCTTGCAAAATAAAACCCATCTGTATACTGTTTAAAAAGGAATACCTAAAAGAAAATGATTCAAGAAAGACTAAAAATAAAAGGTAGACCACGATATCCCATGAAAATGCAAAAAATAAGAAAGCAAGAGTAAAGATTCTGGTATCAGACAAAGTAGAAATCAAGCCCAAACTCATTAAACTTAACAAAGAATAGATCTGGGAATATTAAAAGCCAAAATTCACAACTATTAAAAACATTTATGTACCAAATAATATAGCACCTGCCTTTAAGAAGTAAAAACTATATGAGATGTGAGAAGATACAGATAGAAGCACACTAATGATATGAGGTTTTAAGACACCACTTTCAGTATAAGATCAACTGCACAAAAAATGGTAAGTAGAGGTAGAAGAGATAAGTAACATAATAAAGTAGATTTTTAGAATATAATTCAAACTCTACACTTTGTTGACAGGGAATATATTTTCATCCCAAATACCTCTATGTGCTTTGCATAAATTTACTTTGTATTAGCTCATAAAAAATAAGCAACGTCCATAAAAAGTAGAAATTGAAAAATCAACACAGTCTGACCAAACGTAGTACAAGTTTTTCCTGCTATCTAAAATTAGTGTTCCTATGAAAGCTTTCATTAGCCAGCAGGGTATAAAGCAAATAATTACCATTAATCTATATGAAAAAGTTTTTGAACATTTCCAGATCCCCAAAATAACCTCTCTTAGGCTTTTCTGATACCTTAGGACCACATCTTGCTAACAGATGCACAAAATTAATTGAGATAAAACAGATGCTCACAAGACACAATTCAAAGCTATGGTGGCTTGATGGTGAGATGCCGAGTGTAGTTCCTAGGGAAGGAACTTGACACTGCCACTCTCACTGCTTAGTGTGCACGCTGTCTCTGTAAGGACTCACTGGGAAACAAATGTTGAATGCTATTTTTGCTTTGTGCCTTTTCTGATAAAAGCAAAATCTTCTCAGATGTCTTTTGGTTAATGAAAACAGGTACTAATGTAGATCTTTCATAAACATGAAGTGGCATAATGTTACCTTTCAAAAAGTGGGTGATACCTGTATAATGAGAAATAGCTAAGAAAAACAAAAAATAAAAAGATTCTTCCTGGTGTAATTACAAAAAAAAAATTCTATTAAACAATTCCTGGGCTAAAATTAGGAAAATACAAACCAAAAAGAATTTTGATAATGAAATCACTATATATCAACTATACAAGGGATATTTAAAGCACATCAAAGGAAAATTCATGCACAAATTACATTTATTACTTAAACAAAGAATGAAAATAAATGACATAACTTCCCAGCTCAAAATATTAGGAAAAAAGTTACAAAATAAACCAAAAGAAAGCAACAAGGAATCAATAAAGAAAAGAGATAAAAGAAATTTATGAGGTATAAAAGGACAGTATATCTAATGAATAATTATTTTTTCAGAAAAAAAATAGAAAAACTATATTAGATAACCAGATCAGGAAACTATGAGAAGGAAGCTCACATATATAAAAACAAAAAAAAGTGGTAAGTAACTATTAAAAAAAGACACAATTAAAAAATCATAAGGTATTATTTTGAAGACCACTAACTCAAATAAATTTGATAGCACAATGAAATAGATCATTTTATAAGAAAATGCAGATTGTCATAAATGACCATTAGAGTAGGGAGCATAAATAGAACAGATTCTGTAGAAGAACTAGAGAAAGCTAATAAGGAACTAATAACACACACACACACGCGCGCACACACACACACACACACACACACACACACAGTAGGGTCATATGATTGAACAGTAGACTTCTACTGAACCTTTAAAGCCTAGGTGATCCCATTGCTCAATAAATTATTCCAGAGTATTGAAATGAAAGAAAACTTCCTAATTCCTTTTGTGAAGCAGGTATAACATTGATACCTAGACTTGACAGAAAAAAAAAAAAAAAAAAGAAAAAAGAAAAAAAAAAAGGAAAAAAGGAAATAAGCCAAAGACCAATGTCATTCATGTCATTAAAAAGATTCTAAATAAAATATTAGGAAACAAAAGCATATACCACACTAAGAAAACAGTACATTATAACCAAATGAAACTTATTTCTGGAATGCAAGTTTGATTCAGTGTTTGGAAACCAATTTAACAGCGTTCACCGTATTAGTAGATAAAAGGGAAAAATCAAAATGAAGCATATGGAGCATAATCTTCATAAGTGTTTAAATAGCCTTTGACAAAATTCAATACTTTTCTGATGAAAAAAAACACTTTAAAAGAAAAGTTGACTTTAATTTAATTAATTTAAATTTTAATATGATAAAATATATATACTTTAGTCCTCAAGACATTATTGTACTTATTAGAAAAATACTAGAGGCATTTCCACTAAAATCAGGAATAAATAGGCCAAAGAATACCACTAACTATACTACTATCCAACATTATGTTAGGAAATTAGCTAACAAGAGAAATCAACTTAAAGAATAAGACTTTATAAAGAAGAGGTAAAATTTTCTCTGGAATACCCTAGAGCAGAGATCAGCAGATTTTTCAGTAAAGGGGTAAATACTATTTTAGTTTTTGTGGGTCATTCAGTCTCTATCACAACTACTCAACCCTGCCATTGTAGCATAAAAGCAGCCAAAGACAGTAATAAATGAATGAGGGTAACTGTGTTCCAATAAAACTTTATTTATAAAGATAGGATTTGCCCGCGGACTGTATTGTGTCAACCACTGTGCTTAGACAATTCACAATAACATGAACTCAAATGAGAGAATTCTGTAAGGTAGCAGCATATAGAATTAATATATAAACTTTAATAGTGTTCATAGAGACAGTAAGTTGAGGGATATAATGGCAAAACAAAAAATATGTCTACCATCAACAAAGAAGATGAAATACTTAGGAGTGACCTGCACAAAAATGCGCAAAATCCACATGAAGCAAACTTTACTCTCCAAGGTGAAAAAACGAGACTTCAACAAATGAAGAGTTCCTATAATTTCACTATGGATATGGAGGCCATTAAGGGAAGCTAGATGAAGGGTTAATGGGAAATCTCTGTACTCTGCATTCTCTGTTTTTGCAACTTTTCCATAAGTCTAGTGCTACCACAAAATTGAAGTTAAAAAGAAGTTTTTTTAAAAAGTGAAGATCCTGACATGTAGAAAATAAATCATAGATATTCTTTATTTTTAGTTACCATATTTTTCAGTTTGGAATTTAATAGTATCTTAATTGAAAGTTACATTCCCCAAAACGCAAGTGTTTTTTGTAATGTTGGTGTGATTTCATATACCTGAAGGGAAGATTACCTCCAGATGAATTCTATACATTTCATACAGATATTAAAAATCAACAAGAAGATAGAATTCAGCACAAATAAATCTACTTTTTCATGAACTCAGTGTGTCAGAATACCTGTTGTTCCATTTTAGATCCTAGGGAATGGCATAATTAGTATGAAATAGTTTATGTTGAGTTTCTAGAAGCAGTCATCTGAAGTATATCTGAAAATAGTAGAGCTTTATGAAATCGTTGGTTTCTCAAGTTATTTTTGATTCAGTAGCTAAACTGTTATTATTAAGGTGTTTCTGATTCTTATTAAAAATAAATATAAGGGAGGAGAACTGCTTATCCATTCTATTGTACAAAGTTAATAAAACCGTGCTGTGGGTATATGTTTATCCTGCTATGTGACCTAAGTCTTAGCCACAACCACAGACAAATCACTAAAACATAAAACCGCTAGTCATTAAAATAAGTTCCTAACCTATGAATTATATAAGACTTACATGGGGGAGAGGTATTTGTCATTTCCTTACTATTTAACGGAAAGCTCAAAGATGCAATAAATCCTACAAATCAAGCAAGAACAGCCATGTCTGAAATACGATGCCAAGAGCAATGCTGTTTGGATTCTTACCAAACTCAAAACACTGTTTTCTGAAACTGCCTTAGTGCGTTTATAAAAACATTTGTGGGAAAATCATATTTACAAGTACAAAAGGATCCATCAACGACCTTGTTGCACAAGAAAGGACAATTTTGTCTTTATCTTATAAGGCCTTCTCAGAGAATTTGACAATCTTAAACACTTTTGCTCTTAAAACACTCTCTTTCCTTTGTTTTTTCAATAACTCATTTAATTTCCCTCATAACTCTGGCTGATCCTTCTCAGTTTCTTTATAGGTACTTTGGTACATTCCTTCTCCCTGAAAGATTGGGTTCAATAGGCTTCTGTTCACTTTGCTTTCCCTTCCTCACAATCTCTCACATACAGCCAGACTTCAGTTACCAAATATTATAACACTATGTCTAACCTGCATCTCTATCCTGCGCTTTAGACATGACTATCCAATTGACTGGTTGCCGTCACCATGTGAACGTGTCATGGGAACCTCAATGTCCACCCAAACGTAACTGAATTCACCATCCATTAAGTAATAAATGTTGTTTGGGTGCCTACCCTGAGCCTAGGACTGCATTAGGCACTGTAATGATGAACAAATTCACTTCATTTCTCCCCTAGTGAAGTTCATTTTTCCTTCACTAGCCCTGCACCTATATTCCCTATGTCAGTAAGTGGTACCATTATCTATCTAGTTGTCAAAGTCAGAAACCTAAATATGCATATGATCTCAAAGTAACATACTGTACATCTTACACTTACACAATGTGACACGTCAGATTTATTCAATTAAAAAAAAACTAAAATCATCCAGCATTCCTTCTTCTTTATAACTTGTGCTCAATCATTCCCCTGGTTTTATTCATTCTTTCCCTTTGTTTCTCTTTAATCTGTCAATTTCTTTATTCTTTATAATATTATATATTCCACTGGCTTAGTTTAAGTCACCTTCACCTCTGACCTACAATGATCCCTTAACATGTTCCTCTATCTAAAGTTATACTTAAAACCCTTCAGTAACCTTTGATCAACTTTAAAACAAAAACAAATGTATTAGTGTGATGCAAAAGCCTGAATTATACTTGCCTATGTAAACATGTAAATATGTCAATGCCACACCCTCCAAGCTCCTAATTGCAGGTGAGAATTTAAAGTGAGCTATTCACCATTTAGGGGCCACTAGTTCTCAAATTTATAGCAAATTAAATGATTAATTGGATGCAGAAGAAACACAGAAACAAGGAACTCATCTATAGATGAGTACAGAAGCTAGACAGTCTGACTTTAATTTTTCTATTTACTTATTTTCATTTTAAATTGTTACTAATCGAAGCTACTGCTACATGAACAATTCTGGCCAACATTTACCCAGCACTTATCATGTATCAAGTACTTTACACATAATAATTCACATAATCATTACAACAACCCAACAAGATAGGTACCCTTACCATTCCCATCTTATATATGTGGTAAGCAAGGCACCAAGTAGTTTGATAATTTGCCAAAGGAAACAGTCAGTAAGTGGTAAGACTGGCATCCAAGCAATGGTTCCAGAATTGACGCCTTTTTTGTTTTTTAAAGATTTATTTAGCTATTTGAGGAGCGGAGGGACAGAGGGAGAGGGAGAGAAAAAATCTCAAACAGACTCCATGTTTAGCATGGGAGGTTGACACAGTGTTCCATCTCAGGACGCTGAGATCATGACCTGAGCCCAAACCACGAGTGGGTTGCTTAACTGACTGAGCCACCCAGGAGCCCCTGGAATCTATGCTCTTAATCACTATACTATGCAGAATAAAAGGGGGTTGTGCAAAGTATTAAACAAGAACTTTGATTCTGTAAAGATTATACATATTCATCATGTAGACTAGAAAAATAGAAAGAAGAAAATAAGAAATGATCTCAAATCCTGCCATTTAGAAATAATAATCATTGATAATTAATGTAAATGATTCTGGATATTTATGCCCGAAGCTAGATAACAGGATGGATGGATAGGTAAGAGAGGCAGAAAAATGGATGGATAATAAACAAATAGATAAAAGAATGTTGTATACAGTATCTAGTGATTCATTTACGTGAAAGATGATAAAATTTGCACACTGACTCACCCACCTTGAATTTGTTTTTATT
>NC_048232.1:24805430-24807973 GCF_002007445.2 Ailuropoda melanoleuca
TCAATCATTCCCCTGGTTTTATTCATTCTTTCCCTTTGTTTCTCTTTAATCTGTCAATTTCTTTATTCTTTATAATATTATATATTCCACTGGCTTAGTTTAAGTCACCTTCACCTCTGACCTACAATGATCCCTTAACATGTTCCTCTATCTAAAGTTATACTTAAAACCCTTCAGTAACCTTTGATCAACTTTAAAACAAAAACAAATGTATTAGTGTGATGCAAAAGCCTGAATTATACTTGCCTATGTAAACATGTAAATATGTCAATGCCACACCCTCCAAGCTCCTAATTGCAGGTGAGAATTTAAAGTGAGCTATTCACCATTTAGGGGCCACTAGTTCTCAAATTTATAGCAAATTAAATGATTAATTGGATGCAGAAGAAACACAGAAACAAGGAACTCATCTATAGATGAGTACAGAAGCTAGACAGTCTGACTTTAATTTTTCTATTTACTTATTATCATTTTAAATTGTTACTAATCGAAGCTACTGCTACATGAACAATTCTGGCCAACATTTACCCAGCACTTATCATGTATCAAGTACTTTACACATAATAATTCACATAATCATTACAACAACCCAACAAGATAGGTACCCTTACCATTCCCATCTTATATATGTGGTAAGCAAGGCACCAAGTAGTTTGATAATTTGCCAAAGGAAACAGTCAGTAAGTGGTAAGACTGGCATCCAAGCAATGGTTCCAGAATTGACGCCTTTTTTGTTTTTTAAAGATTTATTTAGCTATTTGAGGAGCAGAGGGAGAGGGAGAGAAAAAATCTCAAACAGACTCCATGCTTAGCATGGGAGGTTGACACAGTGTTCCATCTCAGGACGCTGAGATCATGACCTGAGCCCAAACCACGAGTGGGATGCTTAACTGACTGAGCCACCCAGGAGCCCTGGAATCTATGCTCTTAATCACTATACTATGCAGAATAAAAGGGGGTTGTGCAAAGTATTAAACAAGAACTTTGATTCTGTAAAGATTATACATATTCATCATGTAGACTAGAAAAATAGAAAGAAGAAAATAAGAAATGATCTCAAATCCTGCCATTTAGNGGAGGGACAGAGGGAGAGGGAGAGAAAAAATCTCAAACAGACTCCATGTTTAGCATGGGAGGTTGACACAGTGTTCCATCTCAGGACGCTGAGATCATGACCTGAGCCCAAACCACGAGTGGGTTGCTTAACTGACTGAGCCACCCAGGAGCCCTGGAATCTATGCTCTTAATCACTATACTATGCAGAATAAAAGGGGGTTGTGCAAAGTATTAAACAAGAACTTTGATTCTGTAAAGATTATACATATTCATCATGTAGACTAGAAAAATAGAAAGAAGAAAATAAGAAATGATCTCAAATCCTGCCATTTAGAAATAATAATCATTGATAATTAATGTAAATGATTCTGGATATTTATGCCCGAAGCTAGATAACAGGATGGATGGATAGGTAAGAGAGGCAGAAAAATGGATGGATAATAAACAAATAGATAAAAGAATGTTGTATACAGTATCTAGTGATTCATTTACGTGAAAGATGATAAAATTTGCACACTGACTCACCCACCTTGAATTTGTTTTTATTATTCTCAGTTGCATTATTAAATTATCATTAGCATCTATAAAATATAGATGGTTCCCCTAATTATAACTCCTCCATTCTTTTTTTTTTTTTAAAGATTTTGTTTATTTATTCGACAGAAATAGAGACAGCCAGTGAGAGAGGGAACACAAGCAGGGGGAGTGGGAGAGAAAGAAGCAGGCTCATAGCAGAGGAGCCTGATGTGGGGCTCGATCCCATAATGCCGGGATCACGCCCTGAGCTGAAGGCAGACGCCCAACCGCTGTGCCACCCAGGCGCCCCCTCCATTATTTTCTTAGTCTGATATTTAAATAAATTCAATGGTCTCCACTGATGCCTTTTAGCCATATTTTGCTGTTTTGAAATACTTTAGAGTAATTTCTTGATTGACTTTCTGTAATTGGCAATTTTTTTCAAAAAGAGCTAGTACTGTATTCACTAATTCCTTGTATGATTGAGAATGTGCTACTACCACCTTCATGCTTGAAGAACAACTTGGCTGGATGTGAAATTGTTGGGTAATATTTTCTCTACCTCAGAATGTTAATCTGAGGGATTTGATCCTTCAATCAATGTCTTTTGACCTTAAAAGAAGTTGAGGAGAAGTGCGAAGACATTCTGTCCTCATGGTTTGATCTTTTGCCTAGATATACTTACTTTTCCTTTACTTTTGAAATGCAAGTAGATTTATCAGGATGCATTACTGTTGGCCATTCTGTATCAATATTTCTAGGGTCTTTTTGTTTCTTTTGACCTACAGATTCACACAAAAATTTTTGTTCTATTGTCATCTTTAATCAAGATCATATTCCATTGGTTCCAACCTCTTCATAAGGAATACCCATTATGTTGGGGTGCCTGGGTGGCACAGCGGTTAAGCGTCTGCCTTCGGCTCAGGGCGTGATCCCGGCGTTATGGGATCGAGCCCCACATCAGGCTCCTC
>NC_048232.1:24807982-24845718 GCF_002007445.2 Ailuropoda melanoleuca
GGCTCCTCCGCTATGAGCCTGCTTCTTCCTCTCCCACTCCCCCTGCTTGTGTACCCTCTCTCGCTGGCTGTCTCTCTCTCTGTCGAATGAATAAATAAATAAAATTAAATTAAAAAAAGGAATACCCATTATGTTTAAGTTGGGTCTTCTTGGGTTCCATATTTGCCAACTCCCCTATTGTAATTTTAATATATTCTTCACTTCATTTTACATTTCCTATATACACATGCCTGACTGTGTTTTCTTTTTTTTTTTTAATTTTATATTATGTTAATCACCATACAGTACATCCCCAGATTCCGATGTAAAGTTTGATGCTTCATTAGTTGCGTATAACACCCAGTGCACCATGCAATACGTGCCCTCCTTACTACCCATCACCAGNTCCATATTTGCCAACTCCCCTATTGTAATTTTAATATATTCTTCACTTCATTTTACATTTCCTATATACACATGCCTGACTGTGTTTTCAGTTGTGTTTATCATACTTCTTTTGCATCTATTCAGGCCTTAAGTTCAATAGTTTTTTTATTTCTCTTCTGAGCTCTAGCTACTAGCTTGTCACAACTATTTAAGTTATGTTATAAAGTCTTTTTGTAAAATTTGATGGGATTTCTTTTGGCTCTTTTATTAAGAGGGAGTATACCACCTAATAGCCTTGTGATTGTGGGGAAATTATTTGTCTGAATCTGTTTCCTTTTATGATGGAATTACCTCAAAAACAATCCTACGAAAATCTGCAATTCTCTTTGCCTTCTGAACACATCTCTTTCATTCAGTTTTGAGCATTCAAACAGTCAATCTGGCTTACTCCAAATCTCTAAAAATTTATAGCTTCATTGTGTTGCAATCCGGCAATCATCATCTCTAGTATCCTTTTCACTCCAAAGGGTCTCCAGCAGTCTCCTTGGGCTAGAAGACTGTTGTAGACAATATAAAATGACATGTCTATATGCCTTTTCCTTAGGCTCCACTTCTGGTGTTTTATAATGCAAAACTAGGTTTCTGATGGGAAATTCCTCACTTCTTCCAAGGCCTATTCACTCCCCTAGTCTCTGCTATGAAGAAAAAAGAAAAAGGTTGGCTATGCATTTCATGACCATGACACTTATTTGGGGGGAAATCTCGAGATAGGAAGTGGCATGTGTTAGCTGTCAGCATATTACACACAGGTCAGTAATTTACCTACATTTTGCAGGTGTGTTTCACATTTAAGATTTGGAACTGTGGACATTTCCTTGTTTGAGAGGACATACTTTTTTCCAACTCCTCTTCTTTTTTTGTAGTTTTCCTATTATTAACCGTAAGTCAAATGTTTCATAAAATTATTCAAACTAATTCCATGTATTTACAAATAAATGTTTATTTACTGCCATTTCATCATCTATTCTAACATTCTAAAATTACTTGTCTGTCTCCCCAGCTCAGTCAAAAGGTCCTTGAGACCTGCTGTTTATTACTGAGTTGTTCTCTCATTACTTTTTGTTGCTTCAAAACTACGTTAAGAATCAGAATAAGAAAAGCACATAGCTATTTTCTCTGGCTTTTTCTTGAATGGGTTCAACTGAAAAATCAATAAATAACCATTTGTCTAGTATAGTTATATTAAAAAGAGTTTGAAAGCCTGTTGTGAAAGTAACATAATGATGATATTTAGAAGTAATTTTTAGGTGTCAACTGGATAACCTCGTAATGACTTATGTGGAAATCATTAAATCTGAGATACAGAATAGAAGAAGGGGCTTTGCAAGAATGAATTCTAATCTATATAGATTAAATTTGATACATTTATTATTTATTATTGGAACAGAACAGAAAATCCAGAAATAAACCCACAATTTTGTGGTCAGTTAGTCTTTGAAAAAGGAGGAAAAAATATGCAATGGGAAAAATACAGTCTCTTCAACAAATGGTGTTGGGAAAATTGGACAGCTACATGCAAAATAATGAAACTGGACCACTTTCTTACACTATACACAGAAGTAAACTCAAATGGATGAAAAAACCTAAATATGAGACCTGAAACCATAAAAATCCTTGAAGAGAGTACAGGCAGTGATTTCTGACATTGGCCATAGCAACAGTTTCTAAATATGTCTCCTGAGGCTAGGGAAATAAAAGCAAAAATAAACTATTGGGACTCCATCAAAATAAAAAGCTTTTGCAGAACAAAGGAAACAATCAACAAAACTAGATGGCAACCTTGAATGGAGAAGATACTTACAAATGATATATCCAATAAATGGCTACTATTTAAAATATATGAAGAACTTATACAACTCAACAACCCAAAAATAAATAAATAAATAAAATAACCCAATTTAAAAATGGGCAGAAGACATGAACAGATATTTCTCCAAAGAAGATGTATATATGGCCAATAGACACATGGAAGATGCTCAACATCACTCAGCATCAGGGAAGTACAAATCAAAACCACAGTGAGACATCACCCCATACCTTTCGGAATGGCTAAAATCAGAAACATGAGAAACAACAGGTGTTGGTGAGGATGTAGAGAAAAAGGAACCCTGTGCACTGTTAGTGGGAATGTAAACTGGTGTAGCCACTTTGCAAAAACAGTATGGAGGTTCCTCAAAAAGGTAAAAACAGAACTACCCTATGATCCAGGAATCGCACTATTGGGTATTTACCCCCAAAATACAAAAACATTAATTCAAAGTGATACATGCACCTCCGTGCTTATTGCAGCATTATTTACAATAGCCAAAATACTGGAAGAAGGGAAGTGCCCACCAATAGATGAATGGATAAAGACACACACACACAAAGACACACACAATAAATATTATTCAGCCATAAAAAAGAATAAAATCTTGCCGTTTGCAATGACATCGATGGAGCTAAAGCATATCATGATATGTGAAATTAGAGAAAAATACCATATGACCTCACTCATGTAGCATTTAAGAAACAAACAGATAACAAAGAGGAAAAAAGAGAGAGAGACAAACCAAGAAACAGACTCTTAACTATAGAGAACAAACTGGTGGTTACCAGAGGGGAGATGGGCAGGGGGATGGGTGAATAGGTGATGGGGATTAAGGAGGGCACTTGCTATGATGAACACAGGGTGACGTATGGAAGTGCTGAATCACTACATTGTACACCTGCAACTAATAGAACACTGTATGTTAACTATATTGGAAGTAAAATAAAAAACATAATAAAAAAGAAATTAATAGTCATCAAGGGATAAAAAGATGATTTATGACAGTCACACAGTGATACAGAAATGATATACTATTAACAAGGCAAACAATGATAAAATATATATGAAATGTACATAAAAAAACAAACTAACCTCAAGGTAGCTTCTCAAACAGAGCTCACTCCCATCCTAGGGCTTTTTTGTTCTCTACTCCTTGTCTAGTGTGTTTTCTTCCCTCAGGCTGTCTTCTCAGGTCTTGATTCAAATATTATTCTCCCAGAACTACTGTCCTCTCTCCCACTTTCTCTTTCCTCCTTCCACTGTAGCTAAAGTAACCACCTCCCACTGATTCACTATCTTTCAGTTGTGCTGTCTTCTTTTCTTTATAGCATTTAACACTATCTGAAATCATTTTATTTAAGAGTTTATAGCCTGTGTCCTACATACACAACAGAATGTGAGTTCCAAGAGAGCAGGAACTTTGCTTTGGGTAGACTATACTTTCAGTGGCTAGGACAAAAGATGCTTGATAACTATGTGTTCAATGAATACGGAATAAACAAATAACGGTCTAACTCTAGATATTTAACATTTGCAGGGAAAAGATGAAGCTCGAGAAGTAAAATGGGGTCAGGAGGCAAATGCTTTGAATGCCAGGCTAAGGGACTTAGGTTTGGTTTTTAAAGCTCAAGAGGCCGCTGATGGTTCTTTAGGTCAAGAAAACAACCCTATAAGATCTACAGTTTAGAAGAATAAAATTCAATGCCATGCAGGAAGGTATGGAAGGGGAGAGGTATGAGACCAAACAGGGCCTGCTTCAATAGTCCAGGTAAAAGGCGACAGAGCAGGAGAATACATTCAAAAAAAGTTCAGAGGCAGTTGGTGTAGTTGGCAGACTCGAGTAGACAAAGAGTAAACAAGGGCCAAAGATCGAAGAAATACATAAAGCCATTTCTAACAAGTGTTTATCACGTCCTAATGAACACCATGTGTTTTTCAGAAAGACGAATACATTAGAGAACTATTTTATAGGCCCAGCGGATGTCCTTCCCTTGAAGTTATCATGAGTCCAACTACTGTTCCTTGGTGTCTGAAACACCTGAGCCTAAAGCTCCAGTAACCAAACCCAAAGAGCATTACAGAGGCTTTGGTCTCGTGTTTCGGACATGTGGTGAGATGAGACTCACATTAACAGAGTTCCAGGGCTGTCTTAGAGTTGCAGGCTTCCTGTGAAGGAAGAGGAGCTGACTGAATACAAATGAGTCACAAATGCCAGGACAGTGGGCAGACGGAGGAAGGCACGCCCAGAGACTACTGGCCTCGGGTATAAGCTTCCTGTACCAATCATGTGGTGAAATGGATAGGAAATGATACATTTCAGCAGGGTTGTATGTATGGCCCCACAACGTATGATGCTGGGTATATGTCTATGGGAATGGTGCTCCCTAGAGTTGTGCAGGATATATCCATACACAGCAGCCCTGAGTGCCTGATTACACACACTGAAGAGTTGAATGAATGAGCAAATCAGAATGAAATGATAGAGGAGATATAGAGGAGAATCATCTGATAGAAAGATTACAGGTGTGACTCATGGATCCAATCAACCATCTCAAGAAACACTGCTATCTTGGACTGAAGGGGACAGAAATAGGATGAAATGAAGGAAGGTTGTCAGACCTCTGGGAGTCTATAGGACAGGCCAGTAGAGCTATCCGTCTGCCCAAAAATGTGGTGTTATTTCTTACATAGCCAGGATTCATGAGTCCAGGAATCAGGGAATAGAAATGAGAGTGGTACCTACTACTCACTATTACCCCTAGTGACCCACTAACAAATTTTTTTGCTTCCTGTTCGTGTGACCTTACACTTTGCTCGTTTAGAGGTCTTAGTTCCAAACAGGGGAATGCTTCCACCAGGAGACACAACAATGATTCCAGTGAACTGAAAGTTAAACCTGCCTCCCAGCCACATTGGCCTCCCCATGCCTCTAAATCAACAAGCAACAGAGGGAGTTACTGTGTTGGCTGGGGTGACTGATCCCAATTATCAAGGGGAAATTGGACTGCTATTCCACCATAGAGGTAAAGAAGACTATATCTGGAAAACAGGAGATCCCTTAGGGCATCTCTTAAGTATTACCATGCCCTGTGATTACAGTTGATGGAAAACTACAACCCAATCTAGGCAGGACTACTAATGGCCCAGACCCTCAGGAATGAAGGTTTGGGTTACCCCACCAGGTAAAGAACCACAACTAGCTAAAGTGCTTGCTGAGAGCAAAGGGAATAGGAATGGGTAATGAAAGAAGGTAGTTGTAAATACCAGCTATGACCACATGGCCAGCTACAGAATGAGTATTGTAACTGTCATGAATATTCCTTCCTTATTTTGTTATGAATATGTCTGTGTGTATCTTTTCTTCCCTCTCTTATCCTCTTATCATGTAACATAAGATATATTAACATTATATCATAGTCTTTAAGTATGGTTAACTTTACATCAGAGTATTTAAGTAACAGGTATCAAGGAGAAGAGTAAACATCATCCAAGAACTTTGCTTCCTCATCTGGAAAAAGGCTTAGTGAATTTTCAGTGGTACACTGGATAGTTATAAGTGTTAGGCAGCAATATGGTCTTGTTATTATCTTTCTATAGAGATTAGGTATGATTTAAGGAGATGCATGAATGGGTACAAAGTTGACAGGGGGTAGACATGTAATGGTTAATGTTTATGTGTCAACTTGACTGGGTTAAGGGATGCCCAGATATTTGGTCAAACTTTATTTATTTTTTTTTTTGAGAGAGAGAGAGAGCAAGCACATGCCATTGGGGCAGGGAGGGCCAGAGGGACGGGAAAAGAGAATCCCAAGCAGGCTCCACGCTCAACATGAAGCCTAATGCAGAGCTCGCTCTCACAACCCTGTGATCATGACCTGAGCCAAGATCAAGAGTCAGATGCTCAACTGTCTGAGCCACCCAGGCACCCGTGGCTGAACATTATTTTGCATATTTATGTGAAGGTGTTTTTTTGGAAGAGACTGATATTTAAATTGGTAGATTTTGAATATAGCAGATTATCTTCCATAATGTTAGTGGGCCTCATCCAATCAGTGGAAGGCCTTAATAGCAAAAATGCTGACTTCCTCTGACCAAGAAGGAATTCTGCCAGCAGACTGTATTTGACCTCAAACTGCATCTTTTTCCTGAGTCTCTAGCCTGCCAGCCTCCCCCATCAGAAGGAGGGACTTGCCAAGCCTCCACAATCACATGAGCCAATTCCTTAAATCTATCCCCCCCACCCCTCCCACCTTTCTCATCCTATTGGTTCTGGTTCTCTGGAGATCCCTCATACAATAACTTTGGCCCATGTAGGTTCTTCTCTTTCTGGACTTCATATATATTTGAAGTATATATGTACTTCACACACACACACACACATTTTCATATAAATATATTTATATTTAATTTACACATAAATATATGTTTATATATTTAAATATATATTTATATATGTATGTATATATAATCTCGCTATTGTTCTTAAGTTGTGTAACATTTAAGTCTTTTCTTCCTAATTAGACAAGAGTTTGCTTAAGGACCAAGATCACAGCTTAAAATCCTTTGTCTGTCTCCCTCATCAGTTCACAGCTCTTGTTAGGTGCTCAAAATACGTTTGCTGAATTGAATTGAAAAACAAGGAGGATACTATGGGAACGCTACCTAGAACTACCTAAGGTCTCAGTTAGAAAGAGAAAGTGAATTCTTCCTTAGGAAGCAGAGAAAGATTTTGTTGATTGTATGATGGTTTCTGGGTGGAATATTAATTATTGGGAATGTTAAATCCTCCCAATATGCCCAGCCTCAGCCCTCTAGCTCATCCAAGGGAACAATCTGGCTCTGTAACTCATGACTGGTAACCTTGTGGTTATTTATATGTAAATCCACTTTACTTTTTCACCATTTGTGCATGCCAATTCTAAGTGATGACACTATTCTATGACAACCTGAGTGTTTCCCCAACACTCTCAAATAGAATCTTTCAGTTGCTAGGCTACTTACATCATGCTTTCAGGCTCTACTGCACAAGCACCAACTGCTTTTGTGACATTGACAAGAAGAGTTTGGTTTATTCCAACGAGGAGGTTCACAAGTGGTTGAATGCCACCACATTTCCGGACAAGGACTCGGTTTTCATATTCCTGACAACATTCTCCCAGTGCGCCAACCACATTCACAAGTACTTCTTCGGGCTGGTCAGTTAAAAGTCCCACCAAAGTTTCAATGGCTTTGTATTCCCGAAATCTAAGTTCATCACAAGAAAAAGAGGTGGAGGGAGAGAAAGAAGAGAACAATATTGTTTGTGGTGTAAGATTAGCTAATAATATTAATAGCACAAAATTGCAAAATGCCAACTGTATGCTCCTTCAGTCCTTACAAAAATCCTGGGATGCAGATACTACCACAATCCCCCTTTTCAGAAAGCTAATTTGAAGCTTTGTAAATAGCGAAGCTGACATCCACATCCAGCCATCCGCACCTTTAATCACATGACACTGTACAGTCTCTAAGACAGCTACAACTTCTTCCAAATCAGTGTCAGTGACTCTGCTATGCTATGGCTCTTTCCCCCATGTCACAGAGACTATTTTACATGAAAATAAACAAAGCAAAATAAGCCTATCTTGTGTTAAATAAGACGTGTGAATTTCTTGTTAAAATCATCACACTGAGGGGCACCTGGGTGGCTTAGTCAATTGAGCATTCGACTCTTGATTTCAGCTCAGGTCATGATCTCAGGGTCATGAGATTGAGCCCCGAGTTGGGCTCTGGTCTCAGGAGTCTGCTTGAGATTCTCTCTCTCTCTCTCCCTTTGCCCCTCCTCCCACTCATGCATATTCTCTCTCTCTAAAATTAATAAATAAATAAATCTTAAAAAAAAAATCACACTGAGACAAAGAAGAGTTGCCTCAGAATGTCCATCATAGAGTATGAGAACTCTAAAAGCATATGAAGAGATAAATTTGAATATTAAATCAGACTGTCATAAAGTTTACAAATACTTTAAAATTCAATTAAATCATTTGAAAATGGCTGCTCTTTAACTGATTAGTTGGCATTTAGATGATTTATCTTATCTTTAAAAAAGGAAAAAAGAATGGAACCACTTCCACCTCTAAGGATTTGGTGGGAAATTCATCCCCTCACCTTCATGGGTCTTTACAGGAAATTAGAGATAACTTGGCATTTATACGGCTGCCCGTAAGTAAAAGAGCCCATTCACACAGAGATTACCTCAGCAAGTCCCTTAGTACTTCGTACTGAGGGAGGTACAGAAAACCATTGCCAGGTGGTGGGATGGGAAGTAGAAGTCTTTAATTTCTAAAAATACCTTTATCCCGCCAAATTAGTCTAGAACAGATGTGTACGAAAACCAGAGGAGTAGCATTAGGATAGACTCTTCACTAAAATAACATTACAGGAATGTGTTTCAATGGCCATATTTTTTTATGCATCTACACTTTATTTAGAAATGTTTATATCTTAATGAGAGAATATGTTAATTGAAGGACTCACTATACACAGCATAGTTTCCATGAGCTAAGAATACAGTTATTCCTCAAAGGCCATATTTGTATCACAGAATATTGAAAGGCTTCTCTTACTTGGTCACATTCTCTTTGCTGATGGAACATTTCCATATTGCCCCTGTGACTGCTGCCAACCGTTCTTTATTGTCAGTGTTATTGAGCAGACTGGCCAGGGGTTTAAGTCCTCCGTGCAGTCTAACCAGGTCACGGGTTTCCTTATCTTCAGCACACTACGCAAGAAGTCAGAGCAGAGGCTGTCAGTGATGAAGCCATATCAAGCTTTCAGTGATTGCTAAAGAGGCTGTCATTGCTAGTGACTATGAAACTTCTTTTCAGAGAGTATTATGTTCTGAAGGGGCCTCCAAGTAAAGTATAATTCTTCTCTATACTGGCAGCCATCTGACAGTGTCTCTCTTCCCTTACATGATTTTGGCAATGTCTAGAAGTTTTTACATACTTGGAAATTCTGCCAAGCCATTCTGAGGTAGTGTGGGCTTCCACCAAGACAGAAAGAGAGGTTGGTAAGAGACCTAGAATGCCACGTGCGTGGATGGAGGATTTCTGTAGTCATGCAATCCACAGTCTTGGGAAAATATAGTGGAGAAGATAGATGAATGATCAAGCTTTAGTCCAAACTTCAGTGACCCCCAAAAGCTAAGAGATGAGCTTTTCTCTAATAGAGTTTCTATGCCCAGAGCAGTGAGTCGTATCAACAGCAAATTATATTCACATATGCTTATCTATATATTTGTGTCATCCTTTGAAATAAATACGTACTGCATAGAAGGTCCCAGCTGATCACCCTTCCCAGGTTACAGAGCAAAAAGATGATAAATTTAGCATAGATATGTTATCATCGGAAGCATACGGTTGGTCTCTAAGGCCACATGATACAGATGCACATCATGCATCATCCATGAGGGCCACCAGAAGAAATCCTCACTGGAATGCACCACAAGGCACCTGTCATGTTTATCTTCTATTTATGACTTTCGGTTCTGGTCAGTTGCAACTTTTAAAAAAATTAATCAATATTTCTAACCAATCCTTCACAGTTACTCATATGAGGGATATATGCAAGACCAGGCTGTATATTCTCATTATGAACTGAGTTGTGGTCCCTTAAAACTGATATATGTCAAAGCCCTAACCCCCATACCTCAGAATGTAACCATATTAGAAGATAATGTCTTTAAAGAGGTAATTAATGTTAAACAAGGTCACTGAGGTGGGCTCTAATCCAGTATGACTGGTGTCCATAGAAGAAGAAAATATTAGGACATGGAGGGAGGAACATGTGGAGACAGAGGGAGAATGACACATGAATATGAAGATGGCCATCAACAAGCCAAGGAGTCCTCAGAAGGAACCAATGTTGTCAACATCTTGATCTCAAACTTGTAACCTCCAGAACTATAAGGAAATAAATTTCTGTTATTTAAGCCACCCAGTGTGTGGTATTTTGTTACAGCAGCCCTAGCAAACTAATACAATCCTCTACTGACATGAACTCCTTTCTCTGACTCTTTTTGGCACACCCTCACTGTGCACGTTTTAAAATGCATTCCTCTAGGAAATCGACTCTGATTTCTCTGATAGGTAGAAGTTGGCGTGGCCAAGTAACCAGCCATCTACTAATTTGTCAAGGCCAACTTTTCTTCTGTTTTCTGGTATACTATGAAATGGATAACTCCCAAAAAGTTAATGAAGATTAAAATAAATTAACAAAAAAATTAAAGAGGAATACACACACATACACATACAAGCACACACTCATTCATCCATCCATCTTATCTTAGCAGAAGATAAATATTCCCAAGACCACCATGTTTGAATAGGTACCTGAAAAGCAATGTAAAGGCACCATGTATATATTTAGCTATTTGACACTAAGTAATTTGTTTTATGAGACAAAGATATATAAGTGGCTTCCAGAAACGTAAGTAATCAAGACATGTCAGAGCAGGTTTCTCCCTCACATATCCAAGTACCGGTCATTAGCACAGGACAGTGGTTCTCAGACCTCTGTGTGCAGAAAAACCCTGGGGGGGTCTTGTTAAAAATGCAGATTCCTGAGTCCTAGCCCTAGAGAATGAGACCTCACATACCACCTAAACTATCTAAACAACACCACGACTGTCTGGTGAGTCCACCATACCTGGTAGATGGCCATGGCACAGTGTTCCTGCAGTTGTTCATTCTCACTATTTAGGTTTTTCACTAGATTTTCAATTATCCTTTCTGCTTTGATTGCAGCTCGGTAGTTCTCCTACGAATACAAATTTAAATATTTACGTGCATAGTGCGTGAATATAAGTATCTATGTACATTTACCAATAATTATGCCAAACAAACTTTCTTAAGAAACACTAAAGTCCAAGATTAACACAACTATAGAAGAAGAGAATTTAGTCAACATTTTCAAAAATACATCACACAGGGACCAATTTAAGTAACGTTCTATTAGTTTCATCTTTTCTTTCTAAAAGACTGCTGACTTCTCAAAAAAAAATCCTTAGCAGTCATGATAACCTTGAAAATTATTTTTCAACTAAAGAAAGTTAAGGTAAATGAAAGCAAGGGGAGCAGAGCTGGCTTCAGTACCTCTGAAGCACATTCTTGCAATGTCCCCACCACTGGAATTAGCATGTTTTCATGAGAAGTCTTCAGTAAGCCAGCCAACAAAAGAATGCCGCCAGCTCTACGAATGGCTTCTTTATTTGCGTAACTCTTACTGCAGCTCCATAATGCCAGCGCCCCACAGCGAGCTACTTCCACGTCTCTGGCATCATACAGACTTGATTGAGCCGGTTCTCCTGAATTCTGTGCACAGTCGAGTAGAGCGACCTACAAGAATAGATAAATACGATGTACATGGGAATCTTTAAGATGAAACAACATACCCTGCAATAGCTACAGGGCTGCTACCAAGCTAATCTCCATCAAAAATAATACTTCTATGAATTAATTTTCATACTACACAGTAGTCCGTGAAAGCAAAGAAACAAAACCTTTCAAAATACCTTCCTCCAGATTTGGGAGTCTTTACATTTCCTTCCTTTAATCTCACCAAGATTGTATTAATATGGCTATAACATTTACATTAGGAAGATTTGTATACTGCATCCTCAGCCTTGGTATCTCAGAAAACTAGGCTCCCTAAAGCCATTAGAACTTTCTAATGAGAACTGAATGACCTGTATATTCTTAAAACCATGAGACCTCTTTGGAGGATATGGCCCTTTACCTGTACTATTGAAACCAACCAATCCACTTGGGACAGCTGCCAGGATCCTTTCTCTTTTTTGCAATAACCAAAGCCACTGGAGTCCTTAAGGGAAAGGCAATTTATATAGAAACAGCAGTATGTTGGGGTGCTCCATAGAGGAAGTGAAGCCAGGGCTCCCAGGGCTGTCTTTATCCTATGCATGTCTACTCCATTCTTCTCTCTCTGCAGGCTGGATCCCATGGATATGTCCACATAATCATGACCACCAACCCTGAGTTTAGAAAAGAGTAGTCCAGACAAAGTAGATACGCCTCTGATTCCTAATTCCAAATTCCTGGGAGAGAAATCTGGTGGGACTGGCTTGAGTCAGGTGGACACACATCATAGTCAGGGACATATGTTTACTTAGATTGATATTCCTGCACCTACATTTCTGTACCTGACATTTCAAGAAATGTTTGAAATGGTTTTCAGTGAAAGGGTCAAGCATACTGTACATCCAGAGGAATGTGGAAACTGGCTATAGGAATAATAGCACTGGATCTTACGGTCTTTCCCTGCCTGGATGCATCCTCTCTGCTTGATCAGGCTTCCTATCTTCTGCCCAGGTTTCAATTAGGTGTGCCTCTTCAGAGACTGACCTCCATCTAATCACCCAAACCCCACTGTGGCCTGGCCCTCCTGCCTGCTCTGATTCTGACCTCCAATTTTGGCTGGGGACTCTTATCTGGATGTCACCTACCCTCACATAGTTAACAAACCAAAAATGGATCCCCAACACTTATCTTTCCCAGATGTGTTCTCAACCTAGCAATTACAAGTCTATTAATGCCTGATCCATTACTGCTCTTTCCTGTTCCTAATTTAGCTATCATTTAAGATTATATTAAAATGTGTGACATTATCTAATTGACTAAATAAGTGCAATTGTCTAAATTTTAATTCTTTGAATGTGATATGTAAACTAAAAATAAATTTTAGTTTTAAGTTATATTTTTTATTCTTATAATTTAATGTGAGAAATTTTAGTGGACAGCCACATCAGCCTACTATATGACTTCATTATTTAAGCAGAATACTGATAATCATAGTAATAATTATCTTTCCCCCAGCATTTTTAAAAAAGATTTTATTTATTTGACAGAGAGAGAGACAGCCAGTGAGAGAGGGAACACAAGCAGAGGGAGTGGGAGAAGAAGAAGCAGGTTCCCAGCAGAGCAGGAAGCCCGATGGGGCTCGATTCCAGGACTCGGGTCACACCCTGAGCCGAAGGCAGACGCTTAACGACTGAGCCACCCAGGCGCCCCTCCCCCAACATTTTATTATGAAAAATTTTCAAACATATACAAAGGCTGAAAGAATTTTGTGGTAATTATACAGCAAATCACGTATATACCCCCTAGATTCTACAATTAACATTGTCATATTTGTTTTATCACATAACTAACCATCTACTTATCCGTCTACCCAGCCATCAGTCTGTCTTATTTTCGAAGCAAATAATTACATTCTATAGGGCTCTGTAGATTACAAGTGAATTCATATGGTTCCCAGTTTACGATGGTTCAACTTATGATTTTTCAACTTTACCACGGTGTGAAAGTGGTAAGCATTCAGTAGATACCCAACTTGGAATTTTCATCTCCCGAGCCCGTGGTGTGTATGTTATGCTGTTGTGATGCTGGGCAGCAGCAGCAGCAAGCCTCAGCTCTGTCAACCACACCATCACAAGGGTAAACAATTGATACACTTAAAACCATTCTGTACCCATATAGTCATTCTGTTTTCACTTTTAGTATGTTTTTTGAAAAATTACAGGAGATACCAATACTTTCTTATAAAATGGGTTTTGTGTTAGATGATTTTGCCCAACTACAGGCTAATAGAGGTGTTCTAATTGGGGCGCCTGGGCGGCTCAGTCAGTTAAGCATCTGCCCTGGGCTCAGGTCATGATCCCAGGGTCCTGGGATTGAGCCCCGCATCGTGTTCGCCACTCAGTGGAGAGCCTCCTCCTCCCCCTTCCTCTGTCTGCCACTCCCCCTGCTTGTGTTCTCTCTCTGTGTGTCAAATAAATATATAAAATCTTTAAAAAAAAAAAAAAGTATTCTGAGCATGTTTAAGGCAGGCAAGGCTAATCTATGATATTCAGTAGATTAGGTGTATTAAATGCATTTCAACTTAGGGTATTTTCCACTTATAATGAGTTTATCGGGACATATAACTCCATTTTAAGTCAAGGAAGATCTGTACACAAAATCTCTAGTTAATTTCTGAACACATTTCATTGCATATGCATTCACGTTCAATGCATATTGATTCAATGCATATTTATTAACCCTTCATATGTGTGGGGTACTAGGGTAAGTGCTGTAAATGACACTGAGATGAATAAGACATGTCTCTCATCTTAAGAAGCTTAAAGTGCGGAAGCGGAGACTGTGGTATGGTAAAAGTTGTAGGAGGAACACAAGGTCTACTCTACTGGTCCTTCCGAAGACGAATGGAAATGCACTTCCATATTGCACTGTATTTTCCTGACGTAAGCGTTGAGCAGAATGCTCACTTATTTCTTCAGTGATAGTTACTGGTATAACCATGTTTTAAGTTATAAAAGTAATACATATACAACAAATTGACAAATGTGGGAAAATATGAAGAAAAATTGGTAGTTATTTCAGAGGAAACCCTGTGAACAATTTTGTGTATTTATTTCACATGTTTTTATAGAAAAGCTGTTATATACTTGTTAGGTAGGTCTCTGAAAATTGGGATCACAGGTGTCAATCGGTTTTTGATCCTGTCAGAGTTTTATATAATATTACATATACGTTTATTCCTTGCTACTAAATAGACTTCTAAAACACGATACTGATAGCTGACTATACCTGTTTCCTAGAGACATACTTCATATAATTTTACTGCTCTCATATTGTAAATACGCTGTTTTCACTTGTCACTCTTATAACTAACAAGGAGATGAATAAGTGTCCACAGCTCTAATAGTCTCCTTGGGGGGCAGTCCTCATGGTGAGGTCACCATAGCGGAGAGCATGGACTACCAGTGCGCTTTCCAGCGGGCTCTCAACCCCCTCACCAACACTGCACGCACACACATGAATATATTCCCACCAGTGCGGTAGGTGCAAATTACATCTCTTTTTTAAATGTATGTTTCTTTGAAAAATAAGGTCACACATGTTTTCTGGCCAGTTGCTAATGTAAATATACAACAATAATTTTCAAGGACGTTATACAAAATGAAGGTTCCCAGAACACACGGATGGTTATTTAATGTCTGGGAGTGGCCAGAAGGACAGCAAGGATTGACACTTCGGTGGC
This sequence comes from Ailuropoda melanoleuca, assembly GCF_002007445.2. Lineage (NCBI taxonomy): Eukaryota > Metazoa > Chordata > Mammalia > Carnivora > Ursidae > Ailuropoda > Ailuropoda melanoleuca. Next base: position 24,823,317 of record NC_048232.1, read on the forward strand.
AGGGGTTGTGATGACAATGTCAGCGGTACTCACCAGTTTGGTGATGCCCCCGTGGCGTCTCACCGCCCGTCGGGCTCTTCTAAACTTGGCAACATTTGCAATTGTCTCAGCTGCCAGGCATTTCAGACTCTTATGTGGAGAATCAAGTATATTAACCAAAATTGGTAAGCCCCCAAGGTCAACAATATTACGTCTGATTTGAGGATTATGACTGATTTCCTTCAGGATTTTTAATGAACCAATCTAAATGAGAAAATAGAAGTTAGAGGTGAAAATAAGTGCTTAATGCATAACCAGTACTAGAGTTTTAAAAATTCCAAGTCTGCCTCAAATCCTTCCCCAGTGAAGTTTTTTAAGGAAATACTTTCTATTCCCAGGTGTTACCCATAGCCTCCTTATTTTCCTTCAATTATGCAGACAAACATTCATCATTTAAGAAGCACATACTAATGGAAAAGAACCACAAGATAAACAAGAACAGCCGCAAAGAGAAGAGCCACGAACAGCAGAAGGAGCAAGTTATCAGTGAGACTAGCAGGCAAAGACAAGAACTAGGCAGAAGTGGCAAACATGTATCAGTAAAAAGAGAAGCAAAAGGAGGTATGAACAAGCTTCATCCCCAGTGTAAGGTAAGCCACTCACCTTACATTTGACTTCATCTGTATCAAGTAAATTTATCAAAACTTCAAGGCCTCCGACATCCCTGATTGCCAACTGGCAGGTCTCCTGCGCTAAGTTGAAATCCTTCATTGAGCACAATGCAATCACTGTAGCTGTCTGATTTCCTCCCTACAAAGGTACCCAAGGCCACAGAAAGGTTAAATAAGATCACGCTTCCATAGAAATTTACTTAGTGGTTATGAATCCATGAACTGGGAAATGTGTCTCCCCATACATGGTACGTTAAATTTTTTTAAGTTCTCTGAGTGGGTTATAATTTGTTAAATGAATCATGTAGAGTTGAAGCATGAAAAAGCTTTACAGAGTATCATAAAACATTATTCCAATTAAGAATCAACATTTAAAGGTGGTCTGTCTGCTTTAAACGGCTAGGGCATTAGGCGGTATTAGTACATTAAAGAGAGTCGAGGGGCAAGCCTTGAGAGATCCACTGAGGAATATAAGTTTTATGTCGAGGTAATAGGCGGTCCCTGTAGTTCTTGAACAGAGTACTGTACAATCCAAACCATGTCTGGAAATTATTCTCACAGATGTATGTAGAACAGTCTGGAACAGGGAAAACCTGGAGAAAGGGAAACCATATGGGAAGCAGTCCGAAGATCCCTGCTGGGACCAGGGAGTAAGTGGGAGAAGGGCCACAGGGTTGGGAAGGAGGAGGCAACTCCATTAAAAACTGCAGTTGACTCAGTGTGTGGATGAAGGACAAAAAAAAGAAGCCTTCAGTATGGCGAGCACAATGCTGGCCCAATGTAGAGAATCATGCAATTGACGTCTGCTTAGCTAATCACCAGATGTCAAGGGTAGTGAGGAACGGCTCCTTTAAGGTAAAACAATCTGGGAGATTTAAAAAAAATTAATGATTGATCAGTGAGTCAGACCTGCCAGGAAATTATAATCAGAATTCATTGCAGGAATTTTTTTTTAAAGATTTTATTTATTTATTTGAGAGAGAGAGAGAGCATGAAGGGGGAAGGGTCAGAGGGAGAAGCAGACTCCCTGCCGAGCAGAGATTCCGATGTGGGACTCGATCCTAGGATGCCAGGATCATGACCTGAGCCAAAGGCTCAGCCCAACCAACTGAGCCATCCAGGCGCCCCATTGCAGGAATTCTTAAGCAGTGTCCACCCATCATTAATGCTTTGAAAATCTTCTGAAGGACACAGCATGGTACATATTACTTCTCCTGCTATTGAGACTGGATGGTAAATAAGAGTTCCAGTATAAGCACTGAAATAATTCATAAGACACAAGAGCAGTATTTCTAACGGAGCTAAACATAAACTGTTTTTGTAAAAGGTGCTCATGAAAGATGGCCTTGGATCTCGACCTCAAAACGTAGTATGAATGGCCTCAAATAATCTCTCTCTCCTTTTGGAGGAAAAGACATCTACAAATTATGTTTATTCTCATTTGCTAATTATTACTTTATATTGCTGTATCTATTATATATACATGTTCATAGATATAACATATACACTTAGCACAAAAAATGGAAATTGTATTCAAGTGGCCCAACCCCCTCCTTCATATCACACACGCACACATACAAATCCTCTTGTGAATTCAACACAATGTGTTACTTTTTTAAAATAAGAAACTGAAGTGGGATTGTAAGAGGGCAAGTATCAAAAAGATGGAAAGGTTTAGACTTCAGCCTTTCCTCTTAATCCTTCCAGAAAAGTCCCTCTACATCTCTAAAAATGTTACAGACCACTAGCTTGTGCTGATATCACAGTCAATGTCTGCTTTCCATACTAATTGTCCTTCTGGGGAATCCAGGCTGTCCTCTGTATTCAAGATTAAGTTGAGAATGACATTAAGGCTTCTTTTTATTATTTACATTGAAAATAATAAATTTTGTTCTTATAGCTTCTAATGACTTTTTCTCGATATCAAGAGAAATTTTAACACCACCAATTATCCTACAGTTGGTTTTGAAATATAAAATAGTAAATATTCACTTATTACTTTCAATTTTATAATCTCCCTTGTTTGGGGGTACAGGACCCCCCCCCACACACAAACACACACATTAGCACTTCTGGTGCTTTACTTTTAGAAAAACAGAAGGCAGATATTTCATAAACCATAAAGAAGAATCTAAATGCTAATCATAATTCAAGAAAATAACATAGAAATAAGCAAAAAAATAAAATATATATATAGAGAAACAATTATTTAACAAGGCTCTTTTGCTGAATTTAAATGGGTTAAAAGGAGCCAGAAAGTCCCCCTGGGGTACCCAAAGGAGCAGAGCTGGGCTCCTACATTCACAGTTTAAAAATGCAAACCAGGAGCTTCAGATAGAGAGTTCTTTAGGCAGTGGCTTCAGACTCAAGCGTGACTTGAAAGCGAGAAGACGTCAAAAAGCATGTCATGCCTCAGTCAAGCCAAGAGAGTCCACCCACGCACGTCAAACTCTGGAAAATGTGCTGTCCCGACATTCTCAGTTGCGCATGATCGAGGACCTTCTTGATTGCTATCCTTGCATCATATTTTCTTTGGTAACATTTTTGTACTTACACATTCGGCACAGTCATTGTTTCCTATTTCATTTCGTGGTCTCTTAAATTTTTCTGTTCTAGATTGTTTCTATCTTTTGTGCTTTATTTCATCATATGCATCATAATCAATGACATAACATTTTTAAAGAGTCATATGTGATTTTGACAGACGTCCAAAAGGTAAGAGGTGATATTTTTCTGAGTTATCTCTAAGCCAATTTTGAAGCGAAAGGATGGAAAATTTACATTTATCATTAAGAAGTTAGATCCTTATAGAAAAAAAAATTCTGTAAATCATCAGCTTTTTCTGAAAATCTGGAAACATATTCATAGGCTTGAGAGATTTTTTTAGAACAGTTTTATATTAGGGAAAGTTAGTTTTTCCACATTTCAGGATTTAGTTCTACTCTTGTCACTGACCACACTCCCCAAAGGATTATAAATCTTTCAGAATGAATACCAGAGGATGGGAGCCAAAATATTCAACATACAGAGCCACAAAGGTTAGCCAATTGCTATTCTTTACATACCAGCTATGTCAAAGGATTTTCAAATGTTTGTTCTACTTTGACCAGATGCCATAAACATCTTACTAAGGAGAAGCAGTGCAAATGTGCTTATTTTTCAATTAAATCTCACCTGAGAATATAATTAGTTGCCAATACTTATTTTCACATTTTATCACGTATTTGCATTTGTGAAGTTTTAAGAGCTGGAGAAAACATAATATTATTTTACTAGCTTCTGAAGGGTTTTGAAGAATGCTTCCAATAAGCTTTTCCACTTCTCAAATTAATACAAGTCTTTTGCTCATTGTCTTCCCGTCCCTGCTTCTTCTCAGACATCTCCAGGCTCTGTCAGCCTTCGGATACTTTGCAGTTCGCATTCCTTTCTATGACCAGCAGGCTTTTGTTCATTGTCAAAATCACGTTTCCAACATGCAAAAGTTGAATGAATGTTGCCTTCCTTCGTTTTCCTCAAAATTTCTTTTGGAAAGAGACGATCAGTAGAGGACACGTTTTTCTTTCTTTTTTTTTTAATAATAATTTTTTATGTTATGTTAGTCACCATACAGTACGTCCTTAGTTTTTGATGTAGTGTTCCATGATTCATTATTTGCATATAACATCCAGTGCTCCGTCCAATATGTGCCCTCCTTAATACCCATCACTGGCCTATCCCTATCCCCCACCCCCTCCCCTCTGAAGCCCTCAGTTTGTTCATTCTTCCCTTCCTTCTCCTACCGATCTTCCTGCTATTTCTTATGTTCCATAAATGAGTGAAACCATATGATAATTGTCTTTCTCTGCTTGACTTATTTCACTTAGCATAATCTCCTCCAGTCTCGTCCATGTTGCTGCAAATGTTGTGTAATTGTTCTTTCTGATGGCCGAGTAATATTCCATTGTATATATGGACCACATCTTCTTAATCCATTCATCTGTTGAAGGGCATCTTGACTCCTTCCACAATTTAGCTATTGTGGACAATGCTGCTATGAACATTGGGGTGCATATGGCCCTTCTCTTCACTACGTCTGTATCCTTGGGGTAAATACCCAGTAGTGCAATTGCTGGATCATAGGGTAGCTCTATTTTTAACTTTTTAAGGGACCTCCACACTGTAGAGGACACTTTTCTAAATAATGTTTCTCATTGTTCGAAATAAAATCTTTGAAATAAAAACATATTACCGTATCTGGTATATAGACTAATACCTACCTCCAACCCCCCTACTGCTGATAACAGAGAAATAAACATCTATGAAGTTGAGATGAAGAATATATTCGAGACTAAATCAGGGATCAAGCTGCCTCCCACCACTTTTTTATTCTTTCATTCAACAAACTGCACACTTATTATTCACCAAATCTGATGCCAGGGACTAGAGACATCCTGGGAGACAAAAACAGACCTGGTCTTAGCCTCGTGGAACTCATCAAGTTTTGTGGAAGAAAGATTTTAATTTGTTAAGCCCATCCAAATAAATGAAAAACTTTAAGGAGTGCCATACGGAGAGCGGCACGGGGCTCTATGGAAGCTTGCAGTAGGGGACTTTGACTGGGCTAGGACCTCAGGAAAGGTTTCCCTGAAGAAAGCATGTCTGGACTGAGGTGTGGACAGAGTGGGAGCCTTCCCTGGTGGAAGAGGAGGGACGTGATGAAAGGCACGCCAGTCAGAGGAAACAATATTTGTAAAGCCCTAAGGAGGAGTGGAACATGGCCTGTTTAAGACCTCACGAAGGCCAGTGTGGCTCGCTAAGAGCGTGAGTGGGAAATGGTCCAAAATGAGCGGAAAAACTAGGTGGGCAAAGGAATCTGCTGGGCCCACAGGCCAGGTAGAGGATTTTAATCTTTATTCAAGATTGATAGGAAATATTCAAGAGTCTGGTTTTGGGGGAGAGGGGGACAACTCACATGATTTGAGTACATTTTTAAAAGATCATTCTGGCTGAAGAGGTCCCTGCATGGAGGGGGCAAATGGGAAATGTGGAGACCATGCAGGTTACTGCAGCTATCTAGAGAAGAGGTAACTGGGATTAAGAGGTCAAGGTGACTCATTATGTGTCATAAAGACTTCAAGTAACGTGGTTCAGAAAAAGATACTATAAAGCTAGTAAATGAAACTCTGGTGGGTTACATGCTCACAGGACCATCATTCGGAGTTTGCTGTCAGAGACCCACAGGGTGACAGTGAGGTAAGAAGGCAGGCAGAGTCACAATCAGAGTGGAGAGTGGAGGCCCCTCTTCTGTTCCCGTCTGCAATCAAGGGGCAGTGGGTGAGACCCGGTGAGGTGACACAGCCATCACACAGCCATCCAGCTGGCTTTTAATGTTCTCAGCTCTTTTTCCTCCAAACATGCCACTCAGAGAGCAAGAAAAGTAAAGCCCTGCCAGTGACTGTTTATTAGTGATGACAGAGGGTCTGGCACCTGGCACAGAGGTTGGCTTACAGATACTCTTCATCTCCCAGGATCAGAAATCGTAAAAAGTCAATGCTCAAAGTGAGCGGCATATGACCACGTAAGTCAAGGTAGTAAAATACATTGCTTTGCCTTCTGTTTATTTGCAAACTGATCTTCTACTGATGATTCAGCACTCATAAACCTCAGACTCAAGAGATGAGACTCAAGAGAACTCCAGGAAAGAAAATGAGAAAATACTCTGCCAGAAGAAAAAAGAAATTAGACTCAGACTGTTGCATTACAAGCTTGCTGAGAATTTTTATTGGGAATGGGCACGGAACAATGCAAGCATTCCCTACACATTCCTTTTAAATAGACATGGAACATTTACAGAAATAGATAATCTGCTGGAATGTCCTAGTCACTGCAATGAGGAAAAATTTGTAGCAAATACAACTGCCTTCCTAAAAAATTTCAGAAGAATACACTGAATAATTATGATAATTAATAAAAAAATAGCTCAATAAAGTGACTGGATTTAAGGGCAACATTCAAAAATGAGTAACTCCCCCCATACACTAAGAATAACAAATCGGGGCGCCTGGGTGGCACAGTGGTTAAGCGTCTGCCTTTGGCTCAGGGCGTGATCCTGGCGTTCTGGGATCGAGCCCCACATCAGGCTCCTCCGCTAAGAGCCTGCTTCTTCCTCTCCCACTCCCCCTGCTTGTGTTCCCTCTCTCGCTGGCTGTCTCTCTCTCTGTTGAATAAATAAATAAAATCTTTAAAAAAAAAAAAGAATAACAAATCAAAAGGTATAATTTGAAGAATGTTCCCATGCCGGTATTAGTAAAATAATAATAAGAAAAATATCAAGGAGTAAATCTCACAAGAACTGTGTTGTAAAAGAAGCTATTAAGTTTTACTAAAATACAAATTTAAAAATAAATGAATGGTCCTACCATGTTGCTGAATAGGATAACTGAATGTTATTAAAATTTGCAAACCCACAACTATATGGTCAATTAATCTTCGACAACACAGGAAAGAATATCCTGTGATGGATATTCTGAATAGAAAAAAGACAATCTCTTCAACAAATAGTGTTGGGAAAACTGGACAGCAACATGCAAAAGATTGAAAGTAGCCCACTTTTTTACACCATCCACATAAATAAATTCAAAACGGATTAAAGACCTAGATGTGAGGCAGGAAACCATTAAAATCCTAGAGGAGAACACAGACAGCAACCTCTTTGACATCGACTGTAGTGACTTCTGACTAGATATGTCTCCTGAGAAAAAGAAAAGAAAAGCAAAAATAAACTACTGGAATTTCATCAAAATAAAAAGGTTCTGCACAGCAAAGGAAACAATCAATAAAACTAAAAGGCAATTATCATATGGTTTCACTCATTTGTGGAACATAAGGAATAGCAGGGAGATCGGTAGAGGAAGGAAGGGAAGAATGAAGGGGGATAAACAGAAGGGGGAATGAACCATGAGAGACTATGGACTCTGGGAAACAAACTGAGGGCTTCAGAGGGGAGGGGGTGGGGGATTGGGATAGGCCGGTGATGGGTATTAAGGAGGGCACGTATTGCATGGAGCACTGGGTGTTATACGCAAACAGTGAATCATGGAACACTACATCAAAAAACTAAGGATGTACTGTATGGTGACTAACGTATCATAATAAAAAAAATAAAAGAGATTTCTGATTGGCAAAAAACAAAACAAAACAAACAAACAAAAAAACCAAAAAAAATCTAAAAGGCAACTTATGGAATGGAAGAAGATTTTTACAAATGACATATCTGATTAAGAGTTAGTATCCAAAATCTATAAAGAACTTATAAAACTCAACACCCACAAAACAAATAACCCAATTTAAAAATGGGCAGAAGATAAAGACAGACATTTCTCCAAAGAAGACATCCAGATGGCCAAAGACACATGAAAAGATGCTCAACATCACTCAACATTAGGGAAATACAAATCAAACTAAAATGAGATATCACTTCACACCAGTCAGAATGGATAAAATTAACAACACAGGAAACAAGAGATGGTGGTGAGGATATGAAGAAAGGGGAACCTTCTTGCACTGTTGGTGGGAATGCAAACTGGTTCAGCTACTCTGGAAAACAGTATGGAAGTTCCACAGAAAGTTAAAAATAGAACTACTTTATGATCCAGCAATTGCACTACTAGGTATTTACCCAAAGGAGACAAAAATACAGATCCGAAAGGGCACATGCACTCCAGTGTTTATAGCAGCATTATCAACAATAGCCAAATTATAGAAAGACCCCGAATGTCCATTGACTAATGAATAGGTAAAGAAGATGTGGCGTACATATATACAATGGAATATTACTCAGCCATCAGTGTGAAATCTTGCCATTTGCAACAACAAGGATGGAGCTAGAGAGTACAATGGTAAGTGAAATAGTCAGAGAAAGACAAATACCATATGATTTCACTCATATGTGGAATTTAAGAAACAAAACAAATGAACATGGGGGTGGGGGAAGAAAGGAAAACTAAGAAACAGACTCTTAGCTAGAGAGAACAAACTTTTGATTACCCAAAGGGAGGTGGGAGGGAGGGAAGGGTTAAGTTGGGAATAGGGATTAAGGAGGGCATTTGTTGTGATGAACTCCTGGTGTTGTATGTAAGTGTTGAATCACTAAGTTGTACACCTGAAACTAATATTACACTGTGGCTAACTGGAATTTAAATAAAAACTTGAAAAAAATTGCAATTTATCCAAAAGTAATTTATAAATTCATGTAGACCGACCAAAATCCCCAACAGCATTTTTGAGGGTTTTTTAAAATTTGATTTTCAACATTTCTAAAAATGATCTGGAATGGAAAATATGCAAAAAGTAGTTTTAAAAAATTTTACTAAAAACTGTCTGGCCAATCAAATATTAAAATATACCAAAGTTACAGTAATTAAAACAGCATGGAACTGGCATGAGAGGATCCAAATAACTCAGTGTAACAGAGAAAGATCTAGAAACAAACTCTCACATATGAGATGACAATACTTGATAAAGGTAATATCTCATATCACTGAAAGAGTGGAAGAGCCAATACTCTGTTGAAACAACAGACTCTCCATCAAAGAAAAAAAAAAATTAGATACCAACATCACACTATATATAAAATGACATCAAGATGGATTAAGGATCTGAACTTTTTTTTTAAGCTATAAACCTATCAGAAGGAAAGAGAAAAATTTTTGTTCTCTTGGAATGACTTCAGAAAAACCTTCCTAGCTCCTAAGACACAAAACTTTATAAGCCATAAAGGAAAGTCAATATAGTTATTAATGTACAATTTTAAAGTTTTCCAACAGAAGAGTAAATAAAAAGACATGACAAACTGAGAGAAAATATTTGCAAATATAAGAAAGGATTAATTTAGGGGGCGCCTGGGTGGCACAGCGGTTAAGCGTCTGCCTTCAGCTCAGGGCGTGATCCCGGCGTTATGGGATCGAGCCCCACATCGGGCTCCTCCACTGTGAGCCTGCTTCTTCCTCTCCCACTCCCCCTGCTTGTGTTCCCTCTCTCGCTGGCTGTCTCTCTCTCTGTCGAATAAATAAATAAAATCTTTAAAAAAAAAAAAGGATTAATTTACATTAAGAATCAAAAGACAACCACAGAAAATAGGCAATTTATACAATACAATGGCTATCAGACCCATGAAAATATTTATCAACCTCACTAGTAATCAGGAATATGCAAATTCACACGACACATTCCCTCCTAAGTTGGAACTGGCCAAAATAAGAAATAAAAAAAGACTGTAGATTACTGAAAATTTGTAACAATGAATCTTATTTCTAGATGAGCAATTGTAATGCCCTGGAAAGATTTTAAAGACAATCAATGCCTAGAACCCACTTCCAACCAATTCCTTTAAAACTTCCATGAATGTTACCTGGGTATCGGGGTCTTTGCTTTATTTTGTTTTGTTTTAGGAGCCTGGCTGATTTCACTCTGCATTCAAAGTTGAAAATCATTGGTATATAATTAAGTGTAAATTGACATTTGCTTTGTGTATGGAGCCATCAAAAACGTTTTTTTAATACAAACCAAGCTTGGTTGGTTGATTACTTTTCACTATTTCCCTTTAACTTAAAAAAATTTTGGAGTACACCTCAAACTTCACTGTGCGCATATTTTCTTATTGAAAATAGCTTTAGTGAGGTAGACTTGATATGCAAAACACTGCACATATTTAACATAACCCATTTATTGAGCTGGGACATATGTGTACATCAGTGAAACCATCCCTGCAGTCAAGGTAATCCATCACCTCCAAAAGTTTTCTTACGCCTCCCCCTCCCTTCTGGTGTTATTTACACCACCATGAGATCAAATACCGTCTTACAATTTTCAAATGTACAATTCAGTATCGTTAGCTATGTTGCACAGCTCTCTAGACCTTATGAAACTAAAACTTTGTACCCATTAAACAACACCTCCGCATTAGAACTATCAAAATTTTAAATGTCCATACTCTTTGACTCAAGCAATTCTACTTCAAAGAATCTATCCTACAGAAATAGGCTACATATCCAAAGAATATGTGGAAATATTTGCTGCAGCAGTGTTGTAATAACAAAAATTGATTTGGGGGACAAGGCAAAATGTTATCAGTAAGGCAACTCTTACGTAAGTCATTGATAGATACATATAGTAAAATTAAAAGGACTGAGGGGGATATGGAAGATCACCAAGGAGTCATTCAATATAAAAAGTAAAATGTAGCATAACAAATAGTATGGCTTCATTCTGTGTATAAAAACTATATATGTGTATGTATATACACTGAAACATCTGGAAGGGGGCTTTCCCTGTTATTCTTCTGCATGGCTTAAGTTTTACCAAGGGCATATGTTAATGTATTATTTTTATAAGATTTTAATAATTTAAATATGGAAGGGAGATAAGGAAGGACTCGAAGAGGAACACCTGCTTCTGCTAAGCCCTGCATGTCACAGAAATATGAGGAGGCCACAGCCAGCCACGCCCACCCAGAGGGCAGGAGCTGGGAAAGCAGCCACAGCCCTTGTCAGTGGGGATAGCATAGGCTAGTGGACCAAAAAGGAACCTGGGGCTTAATACTTTTCCTACAAATATGCAATTTCTAATAATGAGTACAACGGAAGTATATACATGTAAAATGAAAAGATCACTTATACCAAATCTGATACTTTTTACTCCTGAACTCTTAAAGTTATAAATTCTTCAGTGTGTTCAAAATTCTATAATAGGAAATGAATATGTGTTTTTAAAATAAAAATAAAGCAGCCTAGAGCATTATGTAAACTTGGAACTAAGCAATGCTACTTTTCTACAATTTTTTTCCTCTCAAATAAATTTGGGGGAAAACACACTTTGAAGAACAAACAATAGTGTTGCTGCAAATACACCAGGCAAAAAGTTCCCCCAAAAGATTGATTACATTTTCAGGTTACATAAAACTGAACAGAATGGCACATAAAACTTAGATAGCAAAATTCTTTCCAGTCAAAAATCTTCTGACTAGCGAGATGGGGCAATGTGTAATATTGTAGCATTATACTCTAGCTAGAAGAGCTCACGGTTTGCATTTATGAATGAATGAATGAATGAATGAATGAAATGAATGAATGAGTTAAAGCTTAAGAAACCTCCCTTGAGATTTTTTAATGTCACTTTTTAGTAGGTAAGTTGATGTGGTTGTATAATGCTAGCTAATGGCGGTATAAACTTATAATTCAGTAGTGTTACTTTATCATACTTAGCCAATTATCTTTGCCTTTCTCCACTCTTGTTTATGAGAGCCAAGGGGCAAAAAAGAATTTATAGCTCAAAAACCAAAAAGCTTATTAGTTTATCTGTGGAATACAGATTCCTCTGTGGAGATGAGGAGCCTCTCCATCACTTCCATTACCTCCTTTGTAATTAAAAAAAGGGGGTAATTCTTTTTGTGGGCAATATATAAACATACAAGTTACACACATCTCAAGTAATCCAAATAAAAATATGTTCATGACTTACACTGCATTATTTAAGAGTAAGTTTGCATAAATGCAAACTCTACTAAGAAATTTTTTAGATGATGCAATTTAAAGTATCTTATGATTTCTTTTTTGTTTGTTTTTTGTTGTTGTTTTGTTTTTTTAGCACAAAACTCCTCCTACTTTTTTATTTTGTCATGGAGACATTTTCTTTTAAAATTAACCCACATCAATGCAATGCCATATGCATTAACTTAAAGATTGTTTCTCAGGAAGGTGGGAGTAACTTTCCTAACTACTGGCGTTTATTTGAACATATAAACAGTGACCATTGTTTTCCATTTTTGAAAGAGTCTGCTGAACACAAATAACACTGTCCTATCACAATCTTCTCCATCTCTTTAACTTAGCAAAAGAGCACACTCTCATACTGCCTTCCAAAAATGAACATTGAATTCCTTTGTTAAGAAATGCTCGCTGTTTAATCAGTCTCTTACTCAGATGAAGAAAATCAAGCGAGAGTGAAAATAGGAGCATATAACAGCAAGGCCTGCAGGCCCTCTGGGCCCTGAGTTTCTTGACAGAGGGACAGAATAACCAGGCAACAGGCAGTAAAGATAGAAGCCTGGACGCCAGCCTGGCCCACGGCCGCCTCGCCTTCTGTGTGGCCCAGAGTGAACTATTTCTCAGCTTTTCCACCAATGAAACAAGGATCACACTACCTGCCCCTCCATACCCAAAACCCGAGTAATGGGAAAGGAATTTAATTAACTGTAATTGATTGCAAAGTACATCAAATTCCTGCGATGAAAAATCCTATAACTCCCAATTACCACTTAGAAGAACTCTTTAACCAATTAAGGTGGTTGTGTGTGTGTGTGTGTGTTTTTAATCAGTTTCTGAAAGATCATTAAGGAACTGAACAGCACAAAAATAGTGTTTAACAAACGTTTTAAAGTTTCAAAATGTCTCTGCAGCAAATCCCCTTCTAGAGGGGGAATCCAAAACATGCCAAGGACAGAGCCCGCAGTGTCTCTTGGGAAGCCTTGTGGAATTTCTGATGTGATTCTTTGAGATGTCGCGGTGAAGCAGATGTCATGGCTAAGCTGGCAGGGAGCCACCAAGAACCTTCACTTTTCATGGCCTGAGAAATCTGAATTGTGGATACATAACAGAAGAATAAATAGCAAGACCCCTGGCTCACATACAAGGGGAAATCAACACCAGTGTTTCACGAATTTGATCAAATGCAATAAAAAAACTGGCCACTACCCCTCACCAACACACGGTGGGAGGGGGAAGAGGATAAATGTGTGGTGATGCCCAGCGGAGATCATTCGCTACCACTCAGCAGCCACATGTGTCCAGACAACATCACCATCCCCCTGGGACTCAGGGACAAGGATCGCACGGATCTCAGATTCAAGAATGATAACACATTTGTGAATTTACATTAAAAAGCCCGTCATTTCCTGACTTCACAGCTAGACCCTCATGGATTTAGTGTGCAGGAACGTTCAACTGGAAGGAAACTTGAAAAATAAACATTTTTCTCTTTTTGCTTCAAACTTCCTATTTATCTTTTTTAATTAATCTTTTTTTATCTACTGACTAGTTGCATAAAATTACCAATTGAAATGTTACTTTCTGTAAGACTATTTTTTTTTTTAATTTATTTATTCGACAGAGATAGAGACAGACAGCCAGCGAGAGAGGGAACACAAGCAGGGGGAGTGGGAGAGGAAGAAGCAGGCTCATAGCGGAGGAGCCTGATGTGGGGCTCGATCCCATAACGCCGGGATCACGCCCTGAGCCGAAGGCAGATGCTTAACCGCTGTGCCACCCAGGCGCCCCGATCTGTAAGACTATTTTTTTACAAAAAGGCCGATGAAGCAATCTGTAAGATGGCAAACTAATACTTAAGGAAAGACTGCCATTGGGATAACATTGGAAATTCGATCTAAAAATATTGCCTTCATTGTACTAACTCAAATGGGACGCAGCTACTTTCTGATTAGCTATAAAGAGGTCATATTCGATCATGAATAAAAAGACTAAAACAAGCCCACATGCTCCACATGCTCATTCATTCCCCTGGCTCCTGAAGCAGTAGTTAGATTTCTAATGAAGAATGTGAGTTTCCATCCTTTATTTCCAACTATGGCATGGGCATTTCTCTTTGGGTATTTTACTCTCTTCGAACTTAATCTACCCCAAACCAAAGCTTCCTTGTAAACTGGCTTTTTTTCTTTCCCAGCCATTTCTTTGCTGCTTCCAAGGACATTATCCTATTCCAGGCCCCGGACACACTCTAACTATCAATGCAACCCCCTCATCACTGGCCTTGTCTCTTTCCACTCTGATTGATTCTGCAAAACACCTCTGCTGGACTCAGCTTTCTAAATCCATGCTTTCGTCATTCTGATCCCCTGGCTGGGCTCTGATCAAAATCCCAGGTGTAGAAATAGGCTTCCTGCAGGGAGGAAACACACCTGGGAACATGGCCCTGGTGATTAACCCTAGATTCTTCCATGATTGCAGCAAGAACTCAGGAATAAGACCAGGTGAATGAAGCTCTTCAGACTGGAGGCAGACATCTACAAGCCTGCTTGCTGATAATCTCCCATCTGAGCCTGGAGCTGATGCGAGCATAGTACTGAGATCTTATCCCCAAGTGACAAGAAGATGCCTACAAGGGAGATAAAGCATGATTCTAGACCCAGTCTCTGCGATCCCTCCGAGCTACCTAAAATCGGATCAACCACATTTTTGGCATCACTTTATAGTCTCCTCAATTTTCTCTTGGATTTATTTATCCTATAGAATTAAATTCCATCCCCAATCCTCCTTCAATCCACATAGAAATGGATTTCAATAGGCTGGCAAACTTGTGTCCAGAAATTCATTCTTCAGTTTAATGATACATACATTGTGTATGAGATGTGTATGAAAGGCGGATCTACTTATAGTTACAACCTTTCAACATTTTATCTCACGTTACTGAAGGGTACCCATTTGTACTAATTTATACTATAATACCTGTGACTAATCCACATTTTCAAACAAAATAAAATTCTGCAACTCTCCTATTTCACAAAGGGTTCTCCACATAATTGATTAGGGAGTAAAATTTCTGCATTTTTACAAAAACTCACAAAATTAGTGTGGGGCATACATCTTAACAAACTATCTTCCCTAATCGCTGGAATCGATCCAAAGCAAAATATTTTTAATTGCGAGACTTTAAAGCAGCCCTGGCCACAGAAAAATATAATATCCATAGAAAGCTAGCAAATACAGCAATAAAACAGCATATCTACAAGGAGAAAGGGAACAGGAAAAGGAGGAGAGAGGAGAGTCAGAGAAGGTGGGGAAGACGTCAACAGCAGAAGGAATGACTCTGGCTCAAAGGAAGGAAAAATTGTTCTCCAGGAGCTGAGCATGAAGAAAAGCACAGCCTAGCCCCTTGGGAACACATTCTCTCTCCCCGTCACACCTTCTAAGCAGAGGGTGGAGAGGCAGGCCTGTGCTCACTGGCTAGACACCCTGCAAGACACAGAAATTAGTTTAATATGGTCCTTCCACTCACGTAGCTGACAAGACAGACAAGCTGAGCCGTAAGGATAGCAGAAGGCTGAATGTAAGCGTTTCTCGCTAAGGAAGCTGAAAAGGTGGCTCATTGCTTCATTTAGAATTAGGGCACGGAATCATCAGTTATTTGGGGGGAACCGAAGTTGGAAGGTATGTGAGTAAAAATGCAAAGTCTTCATTAGTTTAACAGTTAAATTGTTTTCTAAAATCCAGATTAAAAGAATATATACATATATAAAACTGGTAAGTTGAAATGAATGTATGTCAAAGCCAAATAATTAAATACAAATTCCCTTTACTTACGTGCCAAGATCTGAGCTCAGAGCTCTGGATAAATAACAAGCTATAGTTCGTTGACCTGTTTGGGTATTAATGAGCTCATCAAATTTTTTTCAACAATCACAGACATTGCTGTACTTGGAAAATGGTAAGTAGAAAGTCAGGTCAACATTAACATTTCTCTGCTAGTGTAAGCCTACATTTAAGGCGTAAGTTTGCAAATTAAAATGTCAGGTGTGTTTATTTTGAGATTACCTAGAGACGTTCAATTTTGCATTTCATAGACTTCTAATATCCTTTTGTGTCCCCGTATAAACATTTATCTGTGTCAAAAAGCTTGAAATCATTTGTAGATATACTTTTTCTTTTATTGGCTATGTTAAGACTATCTACCTGTGGGAACTATAATAATTCCAAGCAATTTACTGTCTGGCCAAAAGTATCACATTTGCACATGATTTATTGATGAATAACTTGTGCAGCTTAAGTAGCACTTCATCAGTAAATGTTTTCCTTAGCTGTTCTGGGACAGAAATAGTGCATCCCTTTTTGGCCTCATAGTATACGGACTTATCCTAAATAGTTGAAAAACTCAAGACAGTTATTTAATAGTCAGGCTATTATGAGAAACTCTCATTGCCATGTTCACTGGGAGGATATTATTAAGGATGTCATTCACTACCACACTCACTGTCTGCTTCATTAAGTCCTCAGGGAGAAAATTCTTTCTGTTCTTAGTCCCAGGATCAGTTACACACACTGGCAACTGGGCTATTTTTTACCTTATGATGGTAAGAGCCTTTCCCTCACTGTATTAACTCACTGTATTTCCCTCCTTTTATTGGTTGCTAGAAAATTTAAAGCAAAAATTGAGGGCCAGATGTGCAAGTCAAGAAGACTCCATGCCATGTGTTGTCTACAGTGATAATACATAAGAGAAGTCATTATTAACCAGTCCTGAGTACATTCTGCAAAGCACCTTACATGTGTTGGATTTTATTCGAAACTCGTAATAATCCTAAAACATGAGAACCTTTATTTTTGCCATCTTGACCACTGAGAAAACTGAAGCTTTGAGAGGTCAGCCAACTACCTCAAGGCTACTGAGCCAGTAAGTGGCCAGACCACGGACTCAACCACAGTCTTTCCGACATGGAAGATCTTGCCTCTAACTGCTCTGTTAGTCTGCCTCCTGGGCCATCCCTGCTTCTTCCCCGATGAGTCTTAATTTCCTTTGACTAATGAAATAAAGTTAAGAGACCAGAATTCCTTGGATAAACACCAGGGCTCTTACAATCTTCCTCCAAAAGGTTATGTCGGAGCTGCGGCACCCGTCTAGCTCAAGCTGTTCACGTGCTGGGTGGCAAAGTTCTCTGATGCCATTTTCCCCCAGAGTGACACGTGCTTTATGAGACGAGGAGAGATCATGGGAAGGAAGATCCATGGTTCAGTAAAGGAGCAGAGGTACCATCGGGAAGGTCTCCTGAGTCTGGACATTGGTGCTCTGCGTGCTGGGGGCGGGGGGCACTGTGCTGATTGCATGGTTTGTATGCAAAGACGCCTGCCAAGCGGGTGTGCTTGACCATGGGGCCTGAATTCCAGCCTGTGCTCCAGCTAGAGTTTCCAAATTCCCAAACGATATGATATTCAAGATCCCAGAATAAGAAATCAAAATTCCCCCCAATTCTCAGGAATTCTTATAATAAGTTGTTCCAGGTTTTTTCCCCAAATTTTATTTATATGTTTTAAGGTAATAGTGATGACCATAATAGTGAAAATTTTCCATAATAATAAACAGTATATAATTTTTTGTGATAGCGATGCTAAAAATTTCAGAGGTCTTCTATTTAAAAAAAAAAAAAACCCAAACATATTTATTGCAATAATGTGTAAAAATGATCTCCACCTGATATCTGATAACACTAAAAGAGGGCAACACTACCACAAAATAAAGGCTAAGTCGAAGCCACTTTAAAAATTGAAAGATGATATATATGAATATTTACTATTTATAAGATATTATTTTTAAGATGATATTTTAAAACAAAGCATTAACTGTTTCAGTGGTCTTGATTTTTGTTTCATGACAAATATTCTGAACACACAAAAAAATTTCTTTCATTTTGCACTGACATTGGTCAAATTGTTAAAGAGCTTTTGAAAGCACAGCCAAGGTGGGCATTAAAATTTGCTTCACAGAAGCTCCTATTCTTTTTTAA
Organism: Ailuropoda melanoleuca; assembly: GCF_002007445.2. Taxonomy (NCBI): domain Eukaryota; kingdom Metazoa; phylum Chordata; class Mammalia; order Carnivora; family Ursidae; genus Ailuropoda; species Ailuropoda melanoleuca. The sequence continues at coordinate 24,841,512 of NC_048232.1, forward strand.
TGATGAAAATATTTTATTTGCTTGCCCAGATTCTGGTTTGGCCATTGAAATCTATGTCACAATGGAGAATTGAAATACTTTCTCCCAATTTCCCAATTTCTTGACTAATTTTTCTTGGGAGTCAGGATTCAGGAAAACATAGAATTTTTTTCTGAGAAATGCAGGGAGTTGCAGCTGGGGCCGTGCTAAGAAGGGGGGCATATTTTTCTTGCAAAAGGAACTTTTTCAGCTACAAAGCTGTGTCCATGCAGAGGATGTTTGTTGAATTCACAAAAACGTGCGTATAAACTATTTTACCTGTCAGCTTTGAAGGACAAGGCACCAGAAAAGTATCCTTAAGTATTTTAGGAGTCACATAAATATCTTTACATATGCAAAGCCACTAGCAAATGCCCTTGGTTCATTTGATCAAAGATGAAAAAAGCTGGAGGAAACTATGAGCTTAATTAAAATGTTGTTTTTACAAGTACTTCTCAACTACAGCTTTAGAACTGGCCTACCCAGACATTATCAATCTCAGTTATCCATTAATATTAATCTGGGTTTTGGCAAATCATTTTCCTTGACCTGCCCGCATTCAAATCTTAAATATATTATATAGGCCATTATGATGTAACATGTTTTGACACATTATGTTAAGAGTAATGAAATAGGACTGACACATATTTTAAGCACCTACAACGTACCAAACACTATGCTACATCTTTCAAGTATGTTTTTCCAGCCCTAAAGTAATCCTATAGGACAGACATTAACTTTATTCCATAGGTTAAGAAAAATAGGCTCAGGGGCGCCTGGGTGGCACAGTGGTTAAGTGTCTGCCTTTGGCTCAGGGTGTGATCCCGGCATTATGGGATCGAGCCCCACACCAGGCTCCTCCGCTATAAGCCTGCTTCTTCCTCTCCCACTCCCCCTGCTTGTGTTCCCTCTCTTGCTGGCTGTCTCTATCTCTGTCAAATAAATAAATAAAATCTTTAGAAAAAAAAGAAAAATAAGGCTCAAAACCATAACCAACAACCATACTGCTAGTAAGTGACACAGCCTGGAATTTAGTTGTAGTCCAACTTCAAAAAAATCCAAACTCTTGCCCCCACTACACTGCAAGTTGTAAAATGGTGACAAGTCATAACATCTGCTGGGTACTGTGGCCCAGGTGAGAGGGCTGGTACCAGGCAGCCTGGCTGCTCCATGAGGACTAACCTTGCTATCCTCAGGGTAATAAGACCTTCCCCCATGCACACTTAATAATAACAGGGCTTTTTACTACCCTTATTTGAAAGAAACATATAATAAACTTGGAAGCATAATATACATTTTTGGGAGAGGAATTAAAATAATTTTGTAAACACAATACAAGAGGTCTGTCTTACCTTTAAATATTTCACCAGCTTCTGAATTTGCCAATATTCCGATGGCAAATCTGCATTTGCTTCCTGACGATGATCAGGTGGTTCTTCATCTTCCTCACTCTCTGAGGAGCTTTCGCTAATCATTTCCTCAATCTTCTCAGCACTCTTACTAGGAACAACAACCATCACATATAATAAATGTATTTATACTACAACACACATGTGGTTATAATCATTAATAGTTTAGCCATATGAACATAAGCAACGAATAAGAAACTAACACTTTCTGAGTTCTGGAAGATCTTTGTTAAGATCTAAGTAAGGAGATGATAAACCCCTGTCTCTATACCAGGTACAGTTCATTATTATTGCTTTGTGTGCAATAATAATAAAGAAAATAGTAAGAAATGAGCAAGGGCATTTAGTATATGTCCTATGGGTGTGCTGTACAAAATGGTAGCTACCAGTCATAGTGGTTAAATAACTTGGGGGTTATTTATGTTTATATTTACTTTAACTTATTTATTGAATTGTGTTTATATTTATTTATTTATTGAATTGAAATAGAATATGATTAAAAATTCAGTTTTTCAGTCATACTAGCCACATTTCGAGCACTCAATACTCACTTATGGCTGGTGGCTACTATACCAGATGGCTCAGATTGAAACCATTTCTATTTTTGGGGAAGGTTCAGTTGGGCAGTGCCACAAATGCCCACAGGAAGTGTGTCTCCTTTATGAAAGGGAGTACACTTTGTTCCTTACTGTTCTAGAAGCTTCCAACTCAACATCAAGGTCATGGATACCAGCGAGTTCACTCAAGCTTTCATGACCATATCTAATTCATTCTCATTTTCCCTTTCTCTCCATCCTCTCTTCCCTCCAACCCCCCTGTGTGCTCTCTTCTGTGTCTTTCCTCATTCTGTTTTGAAGTATAGTAGGAGAAAGCATACTACTACTAATTGCACAGTAGTAACTTTCAAGTTTTATTAATTTTTAAAAGATTTTATGTATTTGAGAGAGAGAGAGCACAAGCAGGGGGAGGGGCAGAGGGAGAGAGAGAAGCAGACTCTCCACTGAGCAGGGAGCTGGAGTTGGGGGGGCGGCTCTATCCCAGGACCCTGAGATCATGACCTGAGCCAAAGGCAGACGCTTAACCGACTGAGCCACCCAGGCGCCCCTGAGTTTTATTAATTTTTAAGGTTCTCTGGTTTTTTTAAATTTCTCAAAGGTGCTCTGGCACAGAGGGTCATGCAGAATGGTGCTGTGGTGCTGTCTGGGCTGCAGTGGAGTGAAACTGAAATCCTTAACGGAGTGCCTGATGTGATGAGTTTCAGTTTAATGTATTCTCTTGTCCAACAAATGTCAGGAAAAGTAGGTTGGGTACAGAGCAAAATCTGGTAGATAAGGCTTACTTAAGAATCAATGTAAATTTAACTCAAAGGTCCCAGATTGAAACATATACTAAATAAACCTATTTTCTCTGGAGGACCTCTAAATGTACTTTCCCTTAGCCTGGAGTTAAGAGTTAACTCCCTTAGCCAGGAGTTAACAAGCTCCTGGAGTTAAGAGCAGGGTGCCCCGGGTTTACCCAATCACCGTCAAATCATGTTAAAAAAATCAGTACCCCAAAGGAAAGCTGTTCTCTTTTTCCACTGATAATCCGTTGACATGTAATTTTAAATGGCTTTCCCTATTTTATGAGGTTCCCTTCCTGTCCTGCCCCACAGCAGCCACACATTCAGGAGGTAAAAAGAAGCAAACCTCAATGTTTCGTTGAGCTATGAACTCCACCTTAAAAAATACTTCTCTACCACCTCATTAAATTCACTTAAGCAAGAAGAGACATAAAGAAGTTCTAATTTTTGTCAGAGTAATGGCTGTTGCTTGAATACACTACCCCTTTACCCTTATCTATTATTCTAGAGTTCTCAGACTCACTAAAATTTGATTGAAAACTGAAACACTTTAGGCCAAACATTTATTTCAGGAAAGATGAAGTAGATATACTTTTCCTTAATCCTCCCATTAAGTACATAAAAATCCTGGATATTATATATAAAACAAATATGAGAGGGCTCTAACAGGTAGAAACGAGAAGAAAGACTATATAGGGATCCACGAACTTGAGGAACAACACAATGGTGAGTTACTTGGATTTTCTTTTTGTTTCCTATGTCCCAAATTGGGTACTAGGAGAAGACAGTGATGTGCAAACACCAGTGGGCACAGAAAAAAAGCACCTAAGAATAGCCTGCTCTTTCTTCTCAGGGAACCAGAAAAGGAACAACTTAATAAGACAAAACTTTTAGGCAACAAATGATCTACTCTAGTCAACACCACAAACAACACTATGGCCTACCCTCACTTCTGCTAGCAATGCCAAGTGGAGAGTTTGGTGTTCTAACTTTATCAGACTACAACAAAGCTCCCTAATCTCCATGCTTGGTGGTGTCAGAGGAGGCCTAATGGAGAGTCAAGACTTTCACCAACCCCAGCCCCCACTGACAAATTAACAAAGGGTCCCTCCCTCTCACAGACAGGCTGGTATCCATAGAGACCTAGCCAGAGCTTGAACTTCCATTACCACTCAGAAATAATGAGGAACCCCTCACCCACCTCCCCAGGTGTCAATGAAGGCCTACTTGAAAACTTGTAATTCCTTCTCTAACCTGAGAAAGCAGCACACACCTTGGAGGCCTGCTAAAACATAAGATTTAGGGGTGCCTGGGTGGCTCAGTCATTAAGCGTCTGCCTTTTCCTGCTTTTTCCTTTCCCACTCCCCCTGCTTGTGTTCTCTCTCTTGCTGGCTGTCTCTCTCTGTGTCAAATAAATAAAATCTAAAAAAAAAAAAAA